>NC_054538.1:1896243-1977987 GCF_017654505.1 Polyodon spathula | reverse complement strand
AGGGTTGGCTACATCTTAGGCCCTCTTCAGGGGGGTCTCGCTGTCAGATATCTGTACTGCGGCTAGCTGGGCTACACTGCATACTTTCTCCAGGTTCTATTGCCTTAATGTGATTGATACTTCCTTGCCTTCATTAGGCACGAGGGTCCTTGAGGGTCCTTGCACGATCGCACCATCAACCTTGGGTTATGCGGTTCTGATGCGTCCCTCATATGCTGCCGTTCCTTCTCCCTTGTGACGGCTCTGGTATACTTTCCCATAAGTAATGTTTTGGTGGTCGTCTTTGAATTGAAAGGGGATGTTAGCTTACTTATCATAGCCCTGGTTCCCTGAAAGATAAGATGACCACCAACCAGCGAGGTTGCATCGGTCACCCTCACAAAAAGAGAAATGGCTTCCGTGGGCTGACAGGTTTAATTCCTCGGTAGGTGGGACTGAGGATGTCACCCCAGGAAGGGGCCTATCGGCAGCTCTGATATAAAGAGCTCAGTGAATACATACCAATAGGCAGGCATATCCCTGTTTTGGTGGTCGTCTTCTCTTTCAGGGAAGGATGGATCCAGGAGGACGTTAGCTTACTAGAGGGAGTGCCGACCAAAAAAACCCCACAAAATATCGACAAACGTGTGCTGTTAGAATTTTAAAAGATTTCTGTTTTGAGAAAGGCAAATCCTGTAAACTTTGAAGTTCTACCCAATGAAGAACTAGCAAACCTACTATCCAACTTCTGTCCCTCCCTGAGACAAAGTGAAGGCAGTCTGTACAAGCAGGGCAGCCTCATAAACAGACATGGGGTTAATGGTTACTTAAAAAAAAAAAAAAAAAAGGTACTGTATATATTAAACTGCTCATAATAAATGCAAAAGACATGCCTATAGCATATACGTTATAATCGAGTCTGTTTTAACCAGAGTAATTCCCCATGTTGATTGGCAGTGACATGTCTCCTCAATAGGTTGTAAACTCTGTTCTAACAGGATCATTATAAGTGGAGTTTCTTAGTTTAACTTCTACTGTTTGCAGGTGTATAGAACTAATATCTGTATATAATCTTATAGAGCTGGTACTGTGTACTGTTTTTCATTGCATTGAATCTATGCAACTTAACCCTTCTGGTTTTAAAGTACAGTGTCATACAATGCTAACTGCCATTTATTTTTGTATCTTTTTTTTTAGCATACGCAAAGTATGGCAGAAAAGAAAGTGCAGCGTTAAAAATGGGTATCTCACCATATCTCACGGGACGGTAAGAAGATTTTCCATTCTTAATAAACTGTGGGTATATGATGTTGCTGCAGCTGTGATGACACTAACACAAAAGATTTTACATGTCTTGTGGTTTATTCCCAGCCATATCGGGCATTTCCCATAACAACCAGATACTTTGCTGAAGGCGACAGCAGAGATCGCCTTTCAGTAGGCAATTCAGTTTGTGTTAACAGGCTTGTAAGTGGAAAGTGTGACCAATAATACTTTGTGTGTGTGTGTGTGTGTGGTGTGTGGTATGTGGTGTGTGTGTTTGTGTATATGTATATGTTTGATGATGACATGGGTAGCCAGAAACCCAAGTACTCTTGCCTTTTGTAAAAGTACCCAAACTGTTTAACATCTAATTGTGCAGCACTAGTTCAAATTTGTCGTACTTTCCAATAGTAAAGAGGCTGTGAAACCAGACAATCTTAAAATAGAAGAGGAATGCAGTATTCCCTATTTCTGTGATTCTTATTAACACTGGGATTGATATGTGTCTGGATACCCATGTGCTATTTCAGAACGGGTACCTCAGGTTCCCACTGCCTGCCTCCTAGTATATGTGTCTAGATAATTCTATGCACGCAGGTATATTTCAATGTAAAGACCACATGTCGGTAATGACTGCTAGCTGTTAATCTGGACATAGAACATTTGTGGATGGTCCCTTGAGCTGGTGTAAGCATGTTTCCTGTATTGAACTGACACGGTTGTTGGCTGTGTTGTTAATGTAAGTTGGCAGTTAATCCGCAGAAGGAATATAGATATCATGCAAGCCCTGCAGAGTATCAGGCCACACTACCATCACAACATGTGGGAGCCTGTTCCGTGTCACTGGCTCTGTAGCCTGTGCAGCTCCCACTGTCGTGCTGCTGCATTGTGTCCTGCTGCCCAGCAGGGCTTTGCATGACAAGTATTATCTATATCCTGAGAGCAAGCAACTTAGGAGCTGGAGAATGATAGTGTGAAAGTATGATTTTAAACTGTCGATTTAAATGGAGGAAGGACAAAGACTGGTTTCACAGACCCTGATTAACGCTAATCTTGAACCCCTTTTCCACTGGCTCATCTGCGCCATGAGGGCCCCAGGAGAACCAAACTGTGAAAATCTGAATCTGGCTTGGCGCACGGCCAGGGGCAGGGTTAATGATTTTCATCATTGTTGCGTCAGTCTGTACGCAGTGTCTAAGGACAAAATATCTTGCTAGTCGGGTCCAAATTACTGCTCTTTCCACCCTGATGTTACCTGTGGTCTTGGAGTATGTAGTGTTACCTTAGGAAAGATAGTCCATCATTTAATGCATGCTAATCAGGCTCTGTGAAAACCAGCCGCATGTAAGGTAGTCCAAGATTAGAGACGTGCCAACATGTAATTGCTCACGAAAGGCGGTACTTTGAAGCTTAGAATTTAACCATGAGAACTTTTTGAAATGTACTTGCATGACTTGGATGTCTTAGCCTCTGTGTCACAATGGCTTTCACAGCTCCACAGCCTATTTGGACACTTGGTTTACAAGCTGCAGCAGGGTCCGACTTTGCATGTGTTTTTACTTATTTCTGCTTCTCTCACCCAGGCTAACAGACCACCAGCAAAGCTCAATCTATTAACTTGCCAAGTGAAACGCAACCCGGATGAGAAAAAAAGCTTTGATCTCATATCACGTAGGTTGATGCACTTCAAAGCCTCTCAGAGCTCTGTTGGTCTGCTCTGCTCCCCTCCTGGGTTCTTCCTGTACTGTACAATGCAATCAGGGATGGTGCTGCTCAGGATTGTGGGTGACTCTGTGTTCTCATTGTACAGCCTCCTTAGTGAAGACCTTAGCAGAGGATTAGTGCAGCTTTAGAGGCAACTCAAAAAGCTCTGTCTTTTCTTTGTTAGTTCCCCCCTTCTTAGTGATGAGAGGAAACTGGTACCAAGAAATCTTTTTGGTATGGAAAACAATGTTTTTATTTATTTTCATAATTATTTATTTTTTAATCCTAGAACGCCGACACACTCCCCACAGCACAGGCGTTAACCTTTATTTTAACTCTGAAAACCTCTACATAAACTGTGGGTCATATTTTAACACGATTTTTCTCGATACTAAATTTAAACCTTATTTTTTATGGGGTTCTGCAACAGGTACAATAGAGCTGTGTTCTATTTTCCGCAACAGAAGCCACGTTCAATGACAAGTTTCTAAAATTGAAAGACTAAAGGTCATAAGAGAATGCTGTCCTTTACTAAACCCACTCCTATATCTTAAGTGATCTCTGATAACTCTTCCTAATGCCCTTCCCCTTCCCCTCTGGAGAGTGTTTTGGGTTATGTAGAACAATGAACCTCTTATGAAAATCAACTTGCTTGCAAAGGAATTTGTGCAAAAGAACTAGATCAGGATCTCGATTGATGTTATCGAACTCAGTAACTTCCATCTACATTCAGCCAAGTGACATGAGTTCCTTCTAAGTATATAACATGGGATACATAACATACTAAGATACATTTAATGCATGTTAGCAGTGTATTTGTATCTTTCTTCTCTTCAAACAGATGACAGAACATATCACTTCCAAGCAGAAGATGAACCAGAATGTCAAATGTAAGTGATGCATCATTTCATAGAAAACTTGTACACAGTAATTTGGGTTCTGATGAATAACACCTGCTCGTGCTGTACAAACAGGGCAACCTCCTCTGTCGTGCCACAGCTTGTTTTTTTTTTAAATGCGTGATGTCATGTGCCTGTTTTGTGTTGCACCAGATGGATGTCAGTGTTACAGAACAGTAAGGAGGAGGCGCTGAACAACGCTTTCAAGGGCGGAGACCACGATGTGGGAGAAAATAACATTGTTCAGGAGCTCACTAAAGCCATCCTGGCGGAGGTAAAGAGGATGACAGGGAACGACGTGTGCTGTGACTGTGGCGCCCCAGGTGAGACACCTAATTACTGTATCTTATAGCTGTATCTTAAACACTCGAGTACTAGCTGTAGATCAGACATCATAAATGAGTGAAGTCTTTGTGATTGTATGAGAAGTTGGTAAAACCATGAAAGTCTGGTAACATGAAATAACTATACACCACTTATTTTATCTATATACATGGGAATACAGGTAGGTGTGTGGTGGGGGGCAGGTATTACTATCAATGTGGGGACAAAATTTGAGAAAAATGTCCCCACAAAGATAGTACCCCCTGAAAAAATGACGTTGTGGGGATGTCCCCACTTTGTAAAACACCTTTTTTAATATGCCTTTAAAAAATATATATGTGTGTGTGTGTGTGTGTGTGTGTGTGTGTGTGTGTGTGTGTGTATATATATATATATATATATATATATATATATATATATATATATATACACACACATTTTTTTTTTTTCAATAAATTATTTACCACCAATGTGAAGGTTGTTCGTATCCAAGAAAAAATGTTATGCTGCAGTCCTTGCATGCGTTCAGTTTGTCTCGACTGCTGGATTGCACTTGGGTGTTAACCCTTGCAAATGCTGTCTTTCAGATCCTACATGGCTTTCTACAAATCTGGGGATTCTAACCTGTATCGAATGTTCTGGAATCCACCGAGAGCTGGGTGTTCACTATTCCAGAATACAGTCTCTTACTCTGGACAAGTTAGGAACATCTGAACTCTTGGTAAATATTCATGTATTGCTCTTTACTTGTTCAGTTCATGCTATAGATGTGTGTCTGGGAATGGAGAGATAGAAGTAAGAGCTAATCATAATGTGCGAAACGCCTCAATGTGTAGGCTGATGTTCCCCGTTAACACTGCATCTTGCCAGCAGCTAAACAAAATATTCTGTGAATAACAGGGAAAGTATTTCAGTTCCTAAAAATGTAAAAATATAAATTGGAGTAGAAGATTGAATTATGCTAGTATAGATTCTAGGAAAAGCAGGTGGTTAAAATAAGATTGAAAAAGCATTCTTGCAGTCCATTTTCCCATCTGTATTTAATTTTGTCTTTTTATATGACTCTTTGGGTGAGCACTCAATCTGTTCTTGCAGTACAGAAAAGCCACAAGTCTCACGCTCAACATTTTTGTTTTGGCAGCTGGCCAAGAACATTGGGAACGCTGGATTTAATGAGGTAATGGAAGCGTGTCTGGCAGCTGAGGAGGTGATCAAACCCAATCCCACCAGCGACATGTAAGTGATGAATCGCCAGCTACAGAACTACCATTTCATCATCCTGCCCCCCCATCCATCTCGTGGATGCCAAGGACAACTAATGCCACCCCTGGGTGCTGATGTCTTTCACTCATTGAAAATTGTTGTTATTGTCCACTGTTGTATTTGAAATACAGGGATGGAAATAAGACTCCCATTGCATAGCAGTTTGATCCATTCCTGGTTTTACTGTTTAATAAGACACAGATCTGAGCTTGTTACCCACACACTGCGGCTAATTAAGCTGGAATGGGTGAACCTGCTGTACCACAGGAGTCTGCTTTCCACCACTGAAATAGCAAAACACACTGAATTGCGATGTTCTAACCTGGGATGGCTTCACAGGGTGATGTGCTAGAATGTCACTCGTGTATCGGTGTAACCCTATTGTATACAGAGACCTCTTCTGCTTGTGTGTGTGTTGGCATGGGACAATCATTTCTTATTATACCCTTTTCAATGGTGTCCTTTTCAGCATTTTTGTGGACGGCAGGGACTGTTCTTGTTTATTTGTTTACATTTCCCCAGGTCTTTTTATCAAACGTGAAAGAGGCGCATTGGGGAGGCTGTTATGCACTACATTTACTGTATTTCAGCCCACTGCCATTTCTGAGCTTAACACTGTTCTGCCTATGAAGACCAGTAGATAATAGACTGGATGTTTAAATGAAAATGTGGATGTTTATACACAAAATATGACAATTTTGCAATCCCTGCAATATTTATTTTATTTAAAAAAAATAGTTAACCCACAGATGAACAGTAATGCTGGAAAATATTTTATTTAATGTACTATTTTTTTTTAAAATACAGGAATGCACGAAAGGACTATATTACAGCTAAGTACATAGAAAGGAAATTTTCCCGTAAGAAGTGTGTTGACAACGCAGCGAAGCTCCACAGTCTTTGTGAAGCAGTAAAAGCCAAAGATATTTTTAATTTGGTTCAAGTCTACGCTGAAGGTGTGGATATGACAGAGCCGATCCCACTGGCAAACGGGCATGTAAGTACCAAGCTCTTTGAGAAAAGCCTGTCTGAAATCAGGCCCTTAGAGACTGAACTTGAGGGAGTGGGGAAAAAAAACACCCTGCTGCTGTTAATTCTGTTTAATTGGAGGGTGGCTGTTCACAACAGCTAGTTAATCAAAGACCACATTAAATAAGAATTAGTGCTAATTGCATCTTGGAGTTTTTGCAACATTTCCATACAGCTGTGTTTTCATTATGCCTTCGTAGTTATTCTGTAAGCATACTTTAACAAAAAAAAAAAAAAAAAATACTATTACAGCTTATCTCAGGGGGGAAAAGGAGTGTTATCCTTGCTTTTCATTAACTGTTTTATTCCAACTTGTACAACAATATTTAAAGTGACTACAAAGCCATGGTCCCTATTCCACAGATCTAAATGGTAGGATAACTAAATACAGCTGCTGTTTTGTTTATTAAAATTGACCGTTTATGTGTGTTGTGTTTTTTTTTTTTTTTTTTTTTTTTTTTTAGAATGAACCAGCTGTGGTATTTGGATATGCCACCTCCTGATCATTAGTGTTTGTTAGGGTCAGTGTGCCAGTGATGATGACGCATGCCTGTTTTTTCAGGAACATGAAGAAACTGCACTGCATCTTGCAGTTAGGCTGGTGGACCGGACTTCTCTGCATATGGTTGACTTTTTAGCCCAAAATAGGTGAGAAGCTGTAACTTGAAGAAAGGGGTGTGTGGTTGAGAACAGCAGAATGTAGCGCACAGCTAGGTCACTTTCCGGTTTGTGATATTTTACGATATGTGATATTGAACAAGTAGGGTGTTTTTTTTTTTTTAATTAATTTGGATTTTTAGAAAATAGAGCCCAAGATATATGAAGGCTAATGAAAATAACAGCAAAGTATACCATTGATCTGTCTGTTTTGGGCCTAAGAAGGTAAGGCACATCTTACCTTCTAATGAAATGAATTATGAGGTTGCTACCATATAGCTGTTTTTTTAAAAAGTATAACTGTGCAATTTAATTCCTTTAAATGCCACTGTATGTTATTGTCAGCACTTAAATACGCCCCTGTTTGTTAAGCTGGTACGTTCGCAAAGTCTTTTTACTCTGGCAGCGTAATACATCAAGTGAACACCGAAACAACCGTCTCTCGCTAGTGTAAACGCTCAAGTATCTCTCTGTACATCTCCAGTTAGCAGTAAAGTCTATAGTCTGTACTGTCATTTAAATCTTTTTATAACAACCACTTCACGTGTTCAACAGTGGAAATCTTGATAAACAGACGGCGAAGGGCAGTACAGCTCTTCACTACTGCTGCCTGACAGACAACATAGAGTGCCTGAAGCTGTTACTGAGGGGGAAGGCCTCCATTGAAATAGGTAAGGCAGTGAAAAGTGGAAAATGTCAAGCAAATCTCTGAGTATAATTGAATCTTTCTTGTCTTTAAATTTACACGCTTTATCAGAATTCAGCTTTTGGCAAGACCTCAGAATTTCATCCTAAAGCTGAGGCCTACTTTATATTCACGTTCAGCTCAGTCTGACTGCCCCAGTGAGTCTGACAGGTAGCTTTTTTATTTGAAACTGAAATTTCACAGAAGAGGGAGTTGGTGGTTTCTGGTTTCTGGTGGTAAATAATATCTTTTGGCGTTTAATTGAATTGGTTCAGTGGAACTGACCAAATGGTCATATAAATATCAAAAGCTTGTCTTCATTGAGGCTTTCTGAACCCGTGGCTAGATTTTAGAGATGTGATGACTAGAGCAGGAGATAAACAATCAGTAATGTTTTCTGTTTCTCTAACTTGAAAATCAATATGCAATTCGTTTAAAACACACATTGAAAATCAACATGCAATTTGTTTTAAAACACGCGTTGAAAATGTTCAAACTGTTTTGGCTGACAAAAGATTTTCTTCTTTCGTGATGGTCATTGTTTTTTTTGTAGGGAATCTGCTTTGGAACACTGAATGTGGAGGATAAAGTGTTTAATTTAACAGCCCTTCTGTAAGGTGTTAACCAGATTGTTTTCTTTTTGTATTTATTTTAGCCAATGAAGCTGGGGAAACTGCCCTCGACATCGCAAAAAGACTGAAACACACTCAGTGTGAGGAGCTGGTATGTACTGTAGAACTGATGTTTGTGTGGCTTGAGAACAACCGGTTTGTCACTGTCAAATTGAATATGGTGTTTTGTTTTTTTTGTTTTTTTTTTGTTTTCTCTCTTTTCAATCGTCCAGCTCGCTCAGGCATTATCTGGGAAATTTAACGCCCATGTCCACGTGGAATACGAGTGGAGATTACACCACGAAGATCTGGATGAGAGTGATGATGACGTGGATGAAAAGGTCTGGGCCTCTCTCTGTACTTGTCTGTGTTATCTGTAAATTAAACCAACAAGTGGAGCTGTTTCTTACTAGCATCGGTTTACTTGCCCACTAAACAACAGCACAGACAAGGAATGGGGTTAATAAAATATGCAGATGAAATTCCATATATACAGTGACATTAATCAAGCCACCAAACACTTTTTTTTTTTATCAAGTCTGCCATGCATAACCACACGAGATTAATTTAAAAAAGAACTGTTGAAGCTTTTTTCTCTATTTTAAGAAGCCTAACCTCAAACTGTTTGTCAGCAGTCCAGTCCCCATCGTAGGGAGGAGAGGCCAGTCAGCTGCTTCCAACCTGGCACCAGCCAGCTTCAGCCCACCGCAGCTGCCTTGGCAAGTGATGCAGTCAACCTGTTGAAGGACAAACAGAGAGGCTACATCCCCAGTCTAGTCAACAATGAGACCTACGGGGCAGTCTTGAGTGCTAGTCCACCTCCTAATCAGACCACTGTCCCTGTGACTACCAACGCACCCCCACTGCCTCCAAGGAATATAGGCAAAGGTAAGGAACTGGCATGTTAACAATGCTTGTATGGAACTTTCTCATACATGTGTGTTGTAAATGAGTTGTTTATGTATATTATAGTAGCAGTGTAAGGCTGGCATGAAGTTCCTTGGATGTAGAGTGCTGAGTTTTGGTTCTGGCACAGAACACGGCTGACAGGACAGTCCCAACAAGCGATACGTATTTCATGGTTCAATACAGGGCTGGCATAAAGTTGCTTGGGGTATGACATGTAGACCTTTTTTACTGCATCATTGTGTTCTCCGTGGCTTGCTCTGGGCCATCATAAAAGTTCAATTTAGGTAATGGAACTATGGGTAAATTTGTTACTGTGTCACTAAAAACCCTCTAAATATTTCCACCTTTCCAGTCCACTTTATAAATGCATTCAAAATCCCCAGTGTGCAATTGCATTTCCATACACTCCTTCTACACAGCTTTAGAGTAACCCAAGTATCCCACATTTCCTGCACTGTGACACACGTGACCCGTGTTGTTCAATACCAGAAGTCCCTGCCAACCAGTTGAGTACCTAAAGCAATCATCTTTATCTGTTACAAACCCTGTTAGTGCTACTCTCCAGCTCCGGCATAATCCATATGTCATATATACAGTATGAACCCATTCAATTATAGTGATGCGTTCATTACTAGAATTGAAATGTGAAATTGAACCTTAGCCAGCGAAGATATGGGGCATACGTAATCTCTGTGAGATTTATATTGTTGTACAATATGCTGAATAAAGTAATTGACTTGTTCTTTTATTTATTTTATTTTTTTATCAGCAAAAAATATATATATATATATATATATATATATATATATATTATATATATATATATATATATATATATATATATTACAGTGGCTCTCAAAGGTATTCACCCCCTTGGACTTTTCCACATTTTATTGTGTTACAACATGGAATCAGAATGGATTTAGTTAGGAGTTTTTGCCACTGATCAACACAAAAAAGTGAAAAATAAAATCTACAAATTGTTCTAAATTAATTACAAATATAAAACAGAAAATAATTGATTGCATAAATATTCACCCCCTTTGCTATGACACACCTAAATAAGCCCTGGTGCAACCAGTTGTCTTTAGAAGTCACATAATTAGTTGAATGGATTCCACCTGTGTGCATTTAAGGTGTTTCACATGCTTTCAGGTT
The DNA here is from genome assembly GCF_017654505.1 of Polyodon spathula. Lineage (NCBI taxonomy): Eukaryota > Metazoa > Chordata > Actinopteri > Acipenseriformes > Polyodontidae > Polyodon > Polyodon spathula. Next base: position 1,967,506 of record NC_054538.1, on the reverse strand, counting down.
AAATACACCTGTCTCTGGGATTTCCCAGTTGGTTAGTACATTTCCTAACAAAAACTACATCATGAAGACAAAGGAACATTCAAAGCAAATCCAGAATAAGGTTCTTCAAAAGCAACAATCGGGTAGGATATAAGAACATTTCCAAGGCATTGAATATCCCCCGGAGCACAGTAAAGTCCATTATTAAGAAATGGAGAGAATATGGCACAACTATGACTCTGTCTAGAACAGGCCGTCCTCAAAAACTGAATATCCGGGTGTGAAGGGCACTAGTCAGGGAGGCCACCAAGAGGCCTATGGCAACTCTAAACAAAGCACAGTCTTCCACGGCTGAGCTGGGAGACACTGTGCATACAGCAACAATAGCCCTGGTGCTTCACAAAACTGGCCTTTATGGGAGATTGCCAAAAGAAAGCCATTGTTGAAAAAAACTCACATCAAATCTCGGTTAGAGTTTGCCAGAAGGCATGTGGGAGACTCTGAGACCAAGTTGAAGGAGATTCTATGGTCTGATGAGACCAAAATAGAGCTTTTTGGCATCAATGCTAAGCGCTATGTTTGGTGCAAGCCTAACACCACACATCAACCTGAGAACACCATCCCTACCGTGAAGCATGGTGGTGGCAGCATCATGCTATGGGGATGCTTCTCTGCTGCAGAGACTGGAAAGCTGGTGAAGATGGAGGGCAAAATGGATGCAGCAAAGTACAGAGAAATCCTGGAGGAAAACCTGCTGAAGTCTGCAAGAGTCCTGAGACTTGGGAGAAGAATCATCCAGCAGGATAATGACCCCAAACATACAGCCAAAGCCACACTGGAGTGGCTTAAAAACAAGAAGGTCAGTGACCTGGAGTGGCGCAGTCAAAGCCCGGACCTCAATCCAATTGAGAATATGTGGAAAGAGATGAAAATTGCTGTTCACCAAAGGTCCCCATACAACTCGACGGAGCTTGAGCAATTTTGCAAAGAAATATGGGCAATCATTGCAGTGTCCAGATGTGCAAAGCTAGTAGAGACTTATCCAAATAGACTCATGGCTGTAATTGCTGCCAAAGGTGCCTCTACCAAATATTGACTCAAGGGGGTGAATACTTAAGCAATCAATTATTTTCTGTTTTGTATTTTGTAATTAATTTAGAACAATTTGTAGATTGTATTTTTCACTTTGACATTATGGACTTTTTGTGTTGATCAGTGGCAAAAACTCCTAATTAAATCCATTTTGATTCCATGTTGTAACACACAATAAAAGTAGAGAGCTGTCTCCCAGCTTCTCTTTTATATAGGTGGCCATTCCCAAATAAGAAATCAATTAACCACTTTGAGAATGGCCACATTCCACAATTATTCTGCAGGGATGGGATTTTGACACCATCCCTTACCAAAATTCAAATAGACTGAACTGAATTTACAACAAAACACCACACATAGTATTTACAAGTGCAGGACCTCAGCCCTGCCACATACCAATACAAAAACAAATGGAAATCTAATTTTGCTGCCGGGTGTTTTCATTGTGTATTTGAAGTGCAGGTTTTATCTTTAGTTTTACTGTGTTGCAGTTCAGCTGTCAGTAATGGGCCCTGGTGTACAGACCACAAGTTCAAACTCGTGGAAGCCTGGCTCTGGGAGTACAGAGGGTTTGAGCAGACAGAGGTCTTCATCAGAACCACCAGATATTCACCCACCTGTACCTCCACTGCGAGGAACGTCAACTTCAAGTGAGTGCCTGGGGTGGCATCTTTTCATTGCACTCCCAAATATTTCTCCTAAAGCGAGCTTTCACTGATGTTTTCAGTGTTATGCGTAATCTCTTAAGTATTTATGAAACACATTTTTACTCTGATGCTTTCTTTTTGTTCTACAGTATTTTCAAATGAATTTGTGTTTTCATTGGGTTAGATACAATTGAAGGGGTCATAACTAATTTCACATGTTTCACAGGCCAGTTGAACTCCAACAGGCTTGTATAAGCACAAGAGGCCTGCTGTCACAAAGGTTGAGAACCCCTAGTATACAGTATGTAAACAAAATTCATACCTACTGCATTAGTTTATTATGTCAAGGTAAACAATGCAGTGCCGATTCATGGGGTAAACAGCAAATATCTTTATCTTTTTAAATAAAAAAAGGATAATTTTGCTTGTAATGAAGTTGTCTCTTTTTTAAAAACACTTAAAGCTGATAAACTTATTTCCTGTGAGCAGCCATTCTTGTTTCAGTGGATTGGTTATAGATCCTGGAGAGGAAAGCAATCCTCTTTTCTCTGTGTGTGGTTTATTAGATCCTCCGCCCATGGCACCACCGCCCCCTGTGGCTAAAACTGTGAGTGTCATGGAAGCGATGAACCTGCAGTCTAAACAGACAGGCCCACCCCCCGTTCTGCCCGTCAAGCCTTCTCCACCGCCACTGCCCCCTCAGCCCCCCGGCAGAGTCCCGCAGTCAAAGTCTCCGGCCAGGTAAATCTCTGACACTCCCTGGGGAAACAAGGGTGCTGTTTTTACATACTGTGTACTCTTACTGTGTTCTTTACATTACTGGAAACCTTTTTATTGAATAAAGCAAATTAATGCTTTTTTAACTTTTTTTTTTTTTTTAACATATAGACTAACAACTCTTTGTGTAATATGTGCTGGTATAAGTTCAATAGCCCGAGACAGTCAGAGATTTGTGTTCGTTTTTGCCTGTGCAGTGACTCCTGGACCGTTATTTCTCCTAACTACATTTAATGGTATTTCTGTTTTTCAGCAATGAAAAAACATTCAACAAAGGACCGGTGGGACACAGATGTGTACCAAAACCAGGTAAAAAGCTATTCTGTAATTGTGGCATTTCCAACAAAAAATATTAAATTGCTTAATTAAAGTAGAAATGATTTTCTAGAGTTGTATCTGCAGACCACTTCAGTTACATGGCTGTACCTTCTGTGGAAAGAGGTTTGTAGGGTAGTTGCTATATGTTTAATTGGTAGGTTAATATCTGCTTGGCATCACAAACCCCAAACATTGTAACCAGGCATCACTCATACAATTTGTCTTGACCTGCCAGTACCAGTAGTTCATTCACAGAGGTTTTTAGTTTGCATACTTGCTCTTTTGAAGCAGCACACACTGAGTGGTGCCCATTTTGAGTGGTCATGAGATAAATCAGATGTTTCAAATTCTGCTGAACCACAATGTCTCTACAATGATCAGGGGTAAATAGTGGGGATCAAAATAAGACTCCTTGTGTAGCAGTTTTTTTTCTCCATTATTTTTTTAATATGAGTTTAATAAGCTTGTTACCTCTACACACTGTGGCTTATCCAACACAGAATAACACCTGGAATGGGTGAAACTGCCATGCAACGAAAGTGACTTTAAGCATTTTCTCTTTAGGAGCATATCCAGAAAAGGAAGTGATTTATTTGAGTTTTTCTCTTGCAAACAGTTAAAGAAGCTGCTGCCCCAGCAGTCCCGCAGTCCGGGCCCTCTCAGAACTCAGTGGGTCAGATCCAGCCGCCGGCACCCATGCCAAGGAAGTCCGTTCAAGTGAGCTACAGATCTTCGGAATTTTAAAATGAATGATGCCAAAAACATGTATATGGTTTTTAATATGGTTCATTTAGCTTTTCGAAATGTGCTGGAATTTGACAGTGAAGCTCTCTGAACATCTTCTGAACAGGAACTCTTAATAGCCACCCAGCTCCCGCCCTATATATTCGGCAAACACCATCTGGCGTACAGCTGTAACAATAAAGGTATTTTCCTGAGTAACTGTAGCCCTCCTGCATTATTCCGGTTAGGAGACTAAAAGAAAAGGCACTGGTTTTCTGGAGGGGGAAGGTTGCTGTTTACAGCCCACTGAATCACCACTGAAGGGCTGGTTTCTTTTTATTTGCAGAAGCAGAAGCCTAAAAGAGTAAAAGCTATTTATAACTGTGCAGCTGACAACCCTGATGAGCTGACATTCTCCGAGGGTGAGGTTATCATAGTGGACGGTGAGGAGGACCAGGAGTGGTGGGTAAGTGACGGAAGGGGTTTCCAAATCGAAAGAAAAGATTCACTGTGGAGGGAGACTTTGACAACCTCCCAGGAGTCTGGAGAACCTGTGACACCAAGCACAAAGCATAACGATGATCTAGTACTGGCATTCCATCAACCCTCCTTCCTGTGTGATTTATTTAATGAATGGAGAACAGCTGTGCCTTGTTTTTTTGTTGTTGTTGTTGTTCTAAGCCTCTGCCACAAGTAATACACTCTGTTAGACTAGTTACTGTTTCAGGATGTTTATCAGACTTTTGTTAAAGGATTATTTTTTTCTCTTTTATTATGTTTGTTGAAAGGAGAAACATGGTCCATTTTTGTTCTAAAAAAAAAAAATGTATTTACCAGTGATTTGCTGTTAAGTGAATGTGTGGTAAAATGTGACTCCTTTACTGATAATGTTCAAATTGGTAAAAAAGCAAAAAAAAAAAAAACATTTTTTTTTAAATGACATTTTTCTCAAAACAACGTTACTCTTGGGTTCATTTAATGTTTATTTTGGGTTGACCAGGGCAGTTTCGTCTGAAGCCGGGTTTAGTTGCGCAATCAAATCACACTCGAAATTGAGCGACTTAATCGTCTGCACCTGCTTTGTCCACACCTGAGCCACTAGCTGCACAAGAAGTTACCTGCGATTAGAAGTGTGTGTAGTGTTGTTTATTTATGTATTTATTTTTTTTTTTTTCTGCCAGTACCCTGCCGGTGCTGTTGGTTCTTTACTTCAGTCTCATCATCTTTAGTAAACAATGGCTTTACTAATTAACGATGAAGAACTGGCTGTTGTAGTCGTCTCATCTGTAGTTATTGTAAATGCAATGTTAAAAGCAGAAGTGAAGCCGCGTAAATGCTGGACAACACCTTGGCTGAGGCATCATCAGAAACACGGGGCATATAGTTAACATATTTTTGAATACCAGTAGTTGACATCTTTTTAAATTCACCGCCTCTTTACAACAGGAATGTAAACAGTCAGGAGATTGGAACAACCAATCATATTTCACAGTCGTGCACATAATAAAAAAAACGTTACTACAGATCACTTGAAAGTCGAGCTTGTCTCTACTGTAGTGGTTCTCAAACTTTTTTTTTTTTTTATCCCAGCAGACCACACAATAAGCAGTAGAGCTGACTGTAAAACAAGCACATCATAAAATCACTGTAATATTAAGAATAACCGTAGACTTACATTTCTTTGTTGTAATGCGATGGGTGGGCGTGTTTCTGTGAGCAAAGTTATGTTAAAATTGGAGTTTTAAAAAGAACTGTTCTAGTTTACTTTTCATTAACACGAATTTACCGAGGTGGAATTTTTATTTTTATTTTTATATTGATAATTACAGCAGAAATGTATTTATGTGATTTAGCTGCAATACATCAGTGAGGTACCAGCATAGTTGGAGCAACGAATCTCCAAATGTAATCTTTATTTATGAAACGGAATGTTTGATGCTGCACGCTGATTGGCTGTTGAGGATTTTTTACCCTGTAGTTATAGTACAATGCACGGTGGAACTTATTTTTTTGCCGAAGCACGGTCCGATTAATAAATAATCAATACACAACATATTAAACTTGCTATAAATACACAGTCAACAAATTCATGAAATTGAAGAAAACGAACTCTTGGGCAGCTGGTGTTGTTATTGATTTCATTATCCATAAAGAAATGGTAATCGACTTAAAAACAGTTTTGAAAATGTAAACAGGATGCTACGATAATGCTTCAGTGCGTTATCTGGCTGGTCAAGAGTACTCAGTTTTGTTGTGTTAGCCTCCATGCAGTTCTCAGTCGCTCCGTAAACAGCAACGATAGTCTGTCGGTGGTCAAGCATTTAAAAATGCCAATAATTTATTTTTGTATTGCTGGCTTCTCCAGGTCAGCACTAGTAATGCGTGGATAGTGAACTTTGTCTTTGCCTCCTTTTTGGTATCTTTTGATTGTCAACAAAAATACAGGATTGGCATTTTTAAATGCTTGGTCACTAACAAGGCTAACATTGCGGTTTATGTCAGCTCTGTTTACGGAGTGATTGAGACCAGCACGGAGACTAACATAGCAAAATTGTTAGCCTCCGTGCCTCCAACCCAACTACAGCCATATGTTAATTAAACACAACGCGTGCTCTGGCGTGTGCTATCCCGTTCTTTAGAAGCTGCTGTGTTGCGTGCATGTGAGCGCACTACACAAAAACTCCCTAGTAAAGAATACAAAACGATGTATGAAAAAAAAAAAGTTTAGATAGTTATTTTATTTTTGTTTTTTTTAAGCATGGGAGGCATTCTCCATGTATGTATTTTCTTCTGGCTTTGTAGCTCAGTTTTTAAGGTCTCAAGGTTTAAAGTTTGCAATGAGATCTATAAACTATGCTGTCATTTCCGTAATTATGTAACCTTCCCACAAACCACTAGTGGTTCACCGAGCTCCTTTCTACTGTAGCGCAACTGCTTGCAATTGGTTGCAGAAACGTCCACATGTAGAGATTGAGTTACACAACTGATCACTCAGGTGTGGACCCGGCTATACAGTGGTGCCATAAGCTGGACAAATGTAACTAAAAATAAACGGATGAAGTAAAGTGCACTGTAGCAACTTGTGACACCAGGGATTTTTATTTCTTGTTACAGCTCGGGCACATCGAAGGGGACCCGACAAGAAGAGGAGCTTTTCCTGTCACGTTTGTGCACTTCATTGCTGACTGAAAAGCCTTTCTGAAGGAGGGACAAAAAAAAAACACACATTTCAGCTTTTGTCAATGTTTTCATGTGCTCATGTGAGGTGTGCTGCACCACTGGGGTTCCAGCATGCCTCACTTACAACAGGAGGCATCTCAAAACTGAGGTGGAGTCCTTCTGGTCTGTTGCAATTCATTTCCAAGGTCTGATCCATCACTGATCCATCGCTCCTCTGGCCATGGTGGAAGCACTGAATTTCTCCAGCCATTGCTTTCATCTTGACTAGGAAGCATTTTATGTCAGTAGCAACTAGACACCGAGCCACCTTGTTCTATGGTTTTAAAATGAAAATCCGAGCAATGAAAGATTTCAATTTCTAAGCAGTACATTTTTAGCTAATGACTGTAACTTTATAATATGGCTTACAATGTCAGTATGTTGCACACCTTTAAAGTTGCTACATCAAGAAAATACAATGTTAAGCCTAGGAGTGAATGCTACAAATTTCAAATGTTATGGATCTGATTTGAACTTGATTTAGACACCTTATTGAAAGCAATGTTGAGGGATGGATTGAGTCAGATGATAGAGTTCCCTGTTCAAAAGCTCTGTGGAAACTATTATACCTCTTTGCCTGCAAAATGTGATTGAATGCCACCATAGGCAGGTCATAAAACCAGTGCTTTATGTTCTGAATTTGAATGCTCCCTCTGTAACTTTCACTCCTTGTAGGTATGCACTTAGTTGCTAGAATAATACATATACAGCTTGTTGTAATTAGAGGATGCTTGCACTGCATTTTCCTGAATTTAGTTAAACACTGAGTATGATGGATTTGCAGTCCACCTGTTTCAGGTGTAATATAATTACGAAAGTAGAGGTTTATTCCAGATTGCCTTTTAATGTGATGCACAGTATATGGACTGCGCTAAATATTTTTTAATGATTGTTTCAGCTATATAAAGTCATTCACACAACCCCACAGTAAAGTTAATCTAGTTCCAGGCTACATTACATTCTAGGGGCACACAATTCAGGGGTAACAAAGAGAGAGATTTAAAACAGCCTACCTAAACCATACAAAAATCAAACTGAAGAGGTAACAAACCCATGAATACAGATTATAAGCTCATTTACATTTTTAATGATGTTCTATGAATTCACATGGAAGATCTTTTATATTTTAAAGATTTTAAGGGACCATAAATTCAGTTGTGGACAGAGATACGTTCATGTGTGGGTTTCCAAATCTAGGCCAGTACCACCATTCCTGATTTTGCTGTTTTTAAGGCTTTAAAGCAACAAGTGGCGTTTGAAACACGGCAAAAGTACTTTATTATATATATATATATATATATATATATATATAATTTTCGTTCGTACATAAAACTAAAACATGTAATGGATTTGATTTTGGTTGTGTGTGTGTATGTGTGTGTGTGAATATATTAGATATATATATATATATATATATATATATATATATATATATATATATATATATATAGGTTGTAGGGAAATATGCAAATAAAGCATTACAAGAGCCAATCAAATTTAGTGAAAGTTGCCTAATGGCTTCTACATTCACAGCGTTTTAAAAATAAAAATACTGATGAGCCCCAAAAAGCACATAACATGTATGCAGCTATTGTATTTTGATTTTTAAAACGCTGTGACTGTACAAGCCATCAGGCAACTTTCATGCAATATGATTGGCTCTTGTAATGCTTTATTTGCATATTTCCCTACAAGCCATTGGCTTTAAAATATATTGCTTTCATTCACCTTAACTCGAAAGCTACTTGTTTATATATATATATATATATATATATATATATATATATATATATAACAAGTTTATATATATAAAAACCTTAATTCTAAATTAAATATACCCTTCACTGTACCGACTGCAGTATACTAAGATTGAAAATCGAGCATGTGTGTCATTGTATGTGCCACACTATTCTTGTTCAGCTGTTTATCCACTGGAAATGTAACAATAAAACTGTTACTGGAGTATGTACGTTTTTGGGCTGTGTATTATATATCATATAAGTTTAGTCTATATTATACAAAATGAAATGAGCATTTAGGCGTTTAACAAAAAATAAATAATGTGCATGTTTTTTTGTTTTTTTTTATTATTTGGGCAACAATCCCATACCTACAATGGTCGGTATTTACATGCACTAACGAGAGGCATACAAGCAAATGGACGGTATTGTAATATCAATATTTTATATGTATACATATACAAATCCTTTAAGGTACATATATTTTAAGAGTGCAAGTCTAATTCTCTTTTCAATATTAATGTTGCATTTCAAGAATGAGGGATTGCCAAAGATTACACAGTAATTTAGATGGGGTTTGTTCCCACTGTCTCTTGGCCTCCAGTTCTTAACAACATCCTGCTGTGCTTAAAAGAAAGAAAGAAAAAAGAAAACCCTTTTCCCAGCAGTTCGGCATTGTAAAGTTGTGAGCCTGCAATGCTGGGTTACAATGTAAATTTACCCTGAAAATTATGTTATTGTTTTATAAGAGCCAAGCTGTCCTGTGGTTGTTTTGCACGTGATTAGGGCTGTCACAATTCATCATGTATCAGTGAATCGTGATACTTTCTTTACATGTATCATTTTTTTCGTGATCCCAGACCAAAAGCAAAGCGTAATGTAGCTCTTTGTAGATCACCAAGTGATTCTTCAATGAAGAATAGTTGGCGTGAATACATACTCTCCCTAACTCATTTTATTTTTGTCCTTTAACAAAACAGTCCTTAATTCAATTATCATGTGATCACATCGCGACCTGTTTATCGTGATACATATCATTACTGTAAAGTTGCCCTCCTCATGGTAATTTTTTTTTTCATGTTACTGGTGGCTCTAATTTTGAATTTACAGCCGAATATCACTGACTGGCTTGTTAATACTAAAGGTGCCTAGATCACATGTAACGCAAAAACTGCATTCAAGCATGTTCATTTCTTCACGGTGCAGTTACTCTGAACATATGTATTTAGGGATGAAATGCAGAAAAGGAAATACCACAAAGCCAGGCTATTTGGTATTAAAGAGGTCAGACAGCAGTGCAGCTTAGTATACTTTATTGTACCTTGGATCTGACACGAACATGGGCAAGACACATTTTAAATACAAAATAAAAAATAAAAATGTATGGGGTATAAAAATTAATGAAATAATATAAATAACATACAGACTTTTATCAGCTCTTTGAAATTAAATCACACTTGGTTTGTCCTTAATGTAATTACCACTTGGCTTATTATAGTACTGGCAAACCAAGTTTTGCCACTTTTCATTAAGAATGACAGAAGCCTCCTGTAATTAGTAAAAGGCTACAGTTAGTAATATTGGACATCGAGTCATCTCCATGAAACGAAATGCAATACAAAAGGAAAACGCAATATTGCATTACTCATTTCTAAATTTCTCAATGGCAAACATGGCTTGAGGTTCTGGATTTCACATTAAATAAGTTAGGATTAGTTACACAATTCTGATGGATCAACAATGGTATCTATCTAGTTTCACAGTCACAGCACTGGACATTTTCCAACTCACTGCTGTTAGCATCTCCCCTGTTATTCCGCTATAACAGATTAAGTTTATTAATCCAGACAATATCATTCACAAGGGGGTCAAGATTTCACTGATGTTAAAACGGAGTCGAAGGCTGTTGACAGCACCTTGCAAATGGCATGTGCCTGTTCCTGCAGAACAAAGAAAATCATAGTGATGCATGCAATCACGCAAAACAAGAGGTTTACTTTATTAATCTCAGTTCTGAAATGCTCACTGCACAGTGCCTGGATTTTTAAGGGCTTGTCATTCATTCATTCATTCATACATACATACATGCACAAAACTGACAGCCCTCCTATTTTGTATTTATTTATTTAACCAGATGTAGTGCCCAATGAGACTGAGGCCTTGTTTACAAGGGGGTCCTGGAAAATACGCCAAAATAAATGGTAACATATACATAAACACATTAGCATATTAGATTTGCTTAGTGAGTTATTTATTCTATACTGCTAAAGGCTTCTTCTATGGGGACTATTGCACATTTTTAGGTGTATTTTAATACTCAAGCATACATTTTCTAACAGTCATTTTAGAGCATTTTACAGCATGGGGAATCGTGCTGGATTGTATTAACCACCATTTTATAAATCAAATAACAAGCATAATCCAGGGGGTTTCTCAAGTGATGTAAAAAGCTCTAAAAATCAATCTTTGCCTTTTACCGGTGGGGTATAGGCTGATCAAATGAATCCCTTAGTGGAATAGCCTAGCAACGTCAGGACCAATGCATTTCTCAGTACCGTCTCACACTTACTGAGCCGTTACACTGGTATACCCAGATGTTGCATTCTTCCTGGTTGGAATCTGTTGTTTTCAGAGCCAGGATGTTCTTGCCAGCTCCCAAGCCATCATCGTAACACAGCATGTGGACTATCAGATATAATGGGTGCCGGTGCAGCGCACCCTGTCAAAACAAGAAACTAGTTACAGTCCATTCATAAATCTACATTTTATATCATAACCCTTATGAGACGACTTTGTAAAATCGAGCCCATGAGGGAGAGCTAGATCGACCAGGGTGTCTTCAGCTCACCACACACCAGCGACCCCTGTGGTCTGGCTGGGTGCCTGCGGGCTTGCCTGTAAGCTGCCCAGAGCTGCGTTGTCCTCCGACGCTGTAGCTCTGGGTGGCTGCATGGTGAGTCTGCAGAGTGTAAATGCCCGGGCGACTGGCTTCGGAGGACAGCATGTGTTTGTCTTCACCCTTCCCAAGTCAGCGCAGGGGTGGTAGCGGTGGGCTGAGCCTAAAAATAATTGGACATTACTAAATTGGGGAGAAAAACAATAAAACTAATTGCCAAGCATTACATTTTAAATAAAAAATAATAAATAATAAAAAAAAAACAATAAAACAAACAGCAACTAGAACAAAAATGTAACAAATATGCAAGAAAATTCAAATAAATGCAGCACTTTAATTAGTAAATGTCTGTTCCAAGTTCTGTCTATCCTTGACACTAAAAAGAATGGCCTTTTGTTCCACTGTGCATATTTTCCCCTCTCAGCAAAGCAACCTCTATCAAGAAACAAAAAGATTTTACGTCAAAATCCACTTGGGTCTTGTCTTCCAAAAACGACATTAACATGAAAGCACTCACGCACTGATCCACTGTGGCGACTTTGACCCCGTACTTTGAGACTGCCAGGATCATTTCCTCCTCTATTGGCACAAAGGGCAGCTTTCCATCTTGCTTTAAAGAGAAACAGCAAAACACACACACAAAACATATGTTCTTTGGTCATCTGGTTTCTTTCATGTTTTGAGAGAAAAAAAAGAAAGAAATCCAAGACTTGATTTTAGTTTTCAACATCCTCTAACTGAGATACTAGGAGCACATTTGGAGTTTAATTTTTTTTGCATTTGGGTTCTACATTTTACAGGACCCGTGTTCTATACAATGCTTTTTCACATGTGAAATAATCTTCATCAGGCACTGGAGGTTGTCAGTTATTGCTATTATTACACCTCCACTGACCCCCTTTTGCTTTCTAGGATTTATTCCCATTGGGGTGAATTGTACTACATCCTGTATAAGGATTCAAATCCAATCACAGAACACTTTAGGCTATACACAAAAAACTACCAAACACACAGCACTGGCAGAAATAAAAATACAAAAAAACTGAGAACTGTACTTGGGAACATGATAAAGGATTACTAAACATACTAAGCAAAAAACTATTACCTTTTATTATAGTTCCTATAAACTAGTGCTACTATGCAGTCCTTTGGCACCACCAGCAGGATAAACCATGAAACAAAACTCGACAGATATTCAGCCTGTCAGCAACTACTCACTATAAAAATGGGTAACCTTTTTCACTATCAGTATGCAGCATTTCAGGTCACAGCTGGAAACATTAAAACTCACCACTTTCAAATTCAGAAGTCTGCCAGAACTGTAGTCTAAATGTATTTGAAATTTAAATATCTTGGATTACAAATCTTACGAACAGAAATGTAATACCAGTTACTGTATCATGATTTTAAATTAAAACACATGCTTGCTAAAATATGGGTTTCTTTCAAAGCTGCACAATTGAATGGATATATATGGCAGGAAAATGTACAGAACTATTTTGTCAGCTATAATCACTTAATTCTTCAAATTTGTTATCAATCGCAGCGTACTTGTTGAGAAATAATTCAGAATTCAGTATCCTTTATTCAAGGCTGGGTGTGTGACACACAAGGTTCTTACCTGGGCCACATCAATATAGTTCACCAAGTCCAGAGGCTCCTGAAGAGTCCTGCACATTTCAAAGTGCAGTTTCTCTATCGCCCCAACATACTTCACACGGAACTCGACACAGGCATCTGAAGTGCTGTTGCCTGAAATTGAATCAATACAATACAAAAATTAATTTATGAGAACAAACAATAAACATATCAGTATTTAAAGGATTTGTGTAATAAAACTAAAAGTACAGGCTTAGTTTAGCCAGAACGCCAGGGTTACTGGAATACTCGTAAAAAAAAAAAAAGATGCATAATGCATAGAGATCTATCATCTGATCTTAACCACTTATATATAAAATTAGCATCAAAATACACTTAACTATTATAACACATTTATTTTTGAAAAAAATAAGGTATAAATTATGTACATTGACAAAGTGTTTTGGTTTCTTTTTAATCACGCGATCATTCACCCTTTACCATGACACGCTTGAGTGACTGCATATGCACTTAATCACCTAATTAGTGAGACAGTTGATTGGACACTGGATATGGAGTGATTTCAGCTGTTGAATTGCAAGCATGAATAAAAGCAAAAAAGAAAATCACGGAAAAAAAAACAATATGCCACGTCTGCCAAGTGAGCAGCACCTTCGTGCAATTGGCATGTTGGAGGCTGGACCAGGGCAGCGTACTGTGGCATGCCGTCTTGGTTGCTCACAGCCACCAAATATATAAAGTAGAAACACATCTGGCATTTTGCTTTCTTTTAAAGAGCAAATGCACTAAAGGTACATTGTTAGATGTTGGTTTTCACAAAGTGGCCTTCTTTTAATGATTTAAACACTACTGCGGCAGTATTTAGAAACCCCAACTGAACATACGCCATAATCTCAAATATGTCTCTGCTTCTTTTAAATTGTACCCAAGGATATTTAATGTCCACATTGTAGACGGGCCGTCTGTTAACATCTTACTCAAAACGGCATCCCTTCCAACAGCACGTGGTGCTGCAAATGAACGCTGAATCGGTTTTCTTTTAAATGAGATTCAGCAACCTAAGAGCCCAATCTGCCTACAGGGCAAGTCAGCTGCTGACAAGGCAAGGGGTACTAAAGCCAATTCTAGCACATGGACAGGACTACTTCATGAACAAGCACACCAGCTCATGTGCAAAGGATGCTGTGAAGGCGTGCTGTTTTGTCACATGAATAAAGGGGCTGTCGTCAGTACCTGAGCTCTTGGTGGAGTCGGTGTCAAGGCTGGCTACTGTACTGGATCTGGAGAGACCACCCAGGCTGGAATCTACAGACTGATCAGAGGCACAGACATAGACAGAGTGAAGAACAGCACCACAACACAAAATAGAGTTACAGCAGCAGCATCAGTCCTGGAGGAGTATATCAGGAGTCAGGAATATTACTCAGCACAAACCCCTTTGTAGTGGACACCTTCCGTTTCTTAAAACTAGTGTGTATTAGAATCCCTCAGGAACGGTCAAGTTTAATGAAGAATTAAATGCAATCTTAGACATTCTAAACTGTAAAAGTAGAACACAAGTGATCCCTCTGTGTCCTGAATTGTTCTGCTGCTGCATAAGTAGTCTCATCAGTATGTAAACCACACGATTAGCAAGCAGATGTTTGTGACGGCTTAAAATTCACTCCGACAAGCAGTTGTCAGTCCAGGCCAGCCCAGTGTTCTAATTGACAGAATACAAGCTTTCACTTTGATGAGCAGACTACGAGGTGGATTTGAATTGCATGGATAGATGGTAGAAGGGTTTTTACTGCTTACTGGGTATTTATACTTCTAGTATTATTTAAAAAAAAGTGTGTATTGAAGCTGTAGTTTTCTGCAAACGTTTTTTACTGCCCCTTTTCTATGTGATGCTAGAGGAGTGAACCCACCTTGCTCTTTGTGCTGACTTCACTGCTTTGGGAGCTGCTGCTGCTGTGTCGTTTTTTGCTTTTCCGAAACATTCTTCACCATGACGCCAATACTTCAGCTGTCCAGCAGGGGTCAGAATCCTGCTGAACACTCAGGAGTTATCACACACTTTACAGTTCAGAGAACAATGTCAGCCCAGAGTTAAATTCGAGCAGAGCCTAAATCTTTGTGTGCTTCCGAGGAAACACAGTTGAGTTTTGCAGATTCCAAATAACACAGCACACGGCCATTAGAGCCAAGGTGTGGTAGGTAGATGCATTGGTGGTGTTCAGATTCAAACAGAAATGTTTTGGGTGTTTTTATTAACAAAAACGAAGCATCTCTGAATGTATTTTTAAAAACATGTCAAATATCATTGCATACTATAAGTAGTAATAAGAAGTATAATGGATGGGTGAATCCTAGAATGCATGTGTAATTCAGATGTGTATTTGTTAAAATTATCTTAACGTCAGTAGTCTCTGGATGAAAACCGTAGCTCAGCTTGATAGAGAGTGACAGCTATGGTTTGATAAAAGCAGTATTTCAAATGTTACAATTATTCATTCAAAATCACCAATAGTTTCTGAGCTATGCTGTAAGCTGCAACAAACATGATCTCAAAGTGTTTTGAATTAAAACTGCTCTTGGATAAGAAATAGCATTTTGAGGTTCTAACAGGGGCTGGCAGTGATTCTCAAACTATTAGCAAATTACAAACCTGCTTGATTTTTTTGAAGCTGCAACATCGATAATGGATAATTGCAAAGCATATGACATGGTTTATTTACATTTTCAGAAAGCTTTTGACAAAGTCCCACATAAAAGATTAATTCTCAAACTGAACGCAGTAGGGATTCAAGGACATGCAAGTACATGGATTAGGGAGTGGTTAACATGTAGAAAACAGAAAGCACTGATTAGAGGAGAAACCTCGAGATGGAGTGAGGTAACCAGTGAAGTACCACAAGGATCAGTACTAGGTCCTCTGCTATTCCTAACATACATTAATGATTTAGATTCTGGTATAGTAAGCAAACTTGTTAAATTTGCAGACTACACAAAAATAGGAGGAGTGGCAAACACTGTTGCAGCAGCAAAGGTCATTCAAAATGATCTAGACAAGATTCAGAACCGGGCAGACACATGGCAAATGACATTTAATAGAGAAAAGTGTAAGGTACTGCACACAGGAAATAAAAATGTGCATTATAAATATCATATGGGAGATACTGAAATTGAAGAAGGAATCTATGAAAAAGACTTAGGAGTTTTTGTACTCTCAGAAATGTCTTCATCTAGACAATGTGGGGAAGCTATAAAAAAGGCCAACAAGATGCTCTGAGATATTGTGAAAGGTGTTGAATTTAAATCAAGGGAAGTAATGTTAAAACTGTACAATGCATTAGTAAGACCTCATCTTGAATATTGTGTTCAGTTCTGGTCACCTCGCTACAAAAAGGATATTGCTGCTCTAGAAAGAGTGCAAAGAAGAGCGACCAGAATTATTCCAGGTTTAAAAGGCATGTCATATGCAGACAGGCTAAAAGAATTGAATCTATTCAGTCTTGAACAAAGAAGACTACGTGGAGGCCTGATTCAATCATTAAAAATTCTAAAAGGCATCGACAATGTCGACCTGAGGGCCTTTTTCGACCTGAAAAAAGAAACAAGGACCAGGTGTCACAAATGGAGATTAGACAAAGGGGCATTCAAAACAGAAAATAGGAGGTACTTTTTTTACAAAGAGAATTGTGAGGGTCTGGAACCAACTCCCCAGTAATGTTGTTGAAGCTGACACTCTGGGATCCTTCAAGAAGCTGCTTGATGAGATTCTGGGATCAATAAGCTACTAACAACCAAACAAGGAAGATAGGCTGAATGGCCTCCGTTTGTAAACTTTCTTATGTTCCATTGCCCTTCCTCTGCCAGCTACAGCAGCAAACACGTGTGCTTAAACAAGTTTCCCCACGGGCATGCTGAAATAAAGCTTCCACCCAATCTGATAGACAGAGCTTTAGATGCATTTGAATCTGTTACTGATACACTGGGCACACATTCAGCAGTGTATCAACAGCAGGATTTAGGCTAAGTATATTAGGTGTAGATTGTCAAATCAACTACTTCCAAATTTTTCATTTTAAAAATACTGAAAAATATCTACCTAGCAATATAGCAGGACTCTGCAATTGCATATCTAAAGGGCACTTTGCAGTCTACAGGTTTCATGTTAAATAAGCGAAAACGTTTGGTGGTTTCTGCCCAGTTAATAACAACCCTTCCAACCAAACAGATCGCTCCATTGCCATAGGTTATGTCATGGTAAACAACAGATTTTGATTTCTTTAGAGTATGAAATGGAATTAGTTTAATCTGAAAAAAATCCAATCCATCACTACGGGAACCTTGGAGATTACCACAGAAGACCGCAAAGAAAAAAAGCATGAATGTCTATGTATTTGGGTAGCCAAGGAAAAAAACAGCAAAAGAAAAACACAGTAGCAGAAGATGTTTTAAGGTATTTTTTCTAATAGCGATGGTTTGCTTATTTAAGTGCAGTGAACTTAAATTCAAAATTCAAAATTCTAAAATAAACTACTCAGCAGGCCTTGCCGTTTATTAGGAATTCTTACCTCCTCGTACAAGACACTTCAAAACAAAATTACCACTCAAGTACAGTATATATACCCACAAGAAATCTGACCAACAAGGTTTGGAAAACATGTTTTGATACAGTTGCATTCATTCCAACTTCAATCAGATGAATGTCTCCAGTCCTTAAACTTCTAAAACACCCCCATATCATGATCGAACCACCTCCATATTTAACTATAGGTACAAGGTTTTCCCCTTTTCTTCCAAACAGACTGTGGTCCATTTTGGGGGAAAAGTTATATACAGTGGCTCTCAAAAGTATTCACCCCCTTGAACTTTTCCACATTTTATTGTGTTACAACATGGAATCAAAATGGATTTAATTAGGAGTTTTTGCCACTGATCAACACAAAAAAGTCCATAATGGCAAAGTGAAAAATAAAATCTACAAATTGTTCTAAATTAATTACAAATACAAAACAGAAAATAATTGATTGCATAAGTATTCACCCCCTTTGCTATGACACACCTAAATAAGCCCTGGTGCAACCAATTGTCTTTAGAAGTCACATAATTAGTTGAATGGAGTCCACCTATGTGCATTTAAGGTGTTTCACATGATTTCCGGTTAAATACATCTGCTTCTGGGCGGTCCTACAGTTGGTTAGTACATTTCCTAACAAAAATTACATCATGAAGATGAAGGAACATTCAAAGCAAATCCAGAATAAGGTTCTTCAAAAGCACCAATAAGGGGTAGGATATAAGAACATTTCCAAGGCATTGAATATCCCCCGGAGCACAGTAAAGTCCATTATTAAGAAATGGAGAGAATATGGCACAACTGTGAATCTGTCTAAAACAGGCCATCCTCAAAAACTGAGTATCCGGGCGAGAAGGGCACTAGTCAGGGAGGCCACCAAGAGGCCTATGGCAACTCTAAAGGCATTACAGTCTTCCACGGCTGAGCTGGGAGACACTGTGAATATGGCAACAATAACCCGGGTGCTTCACAAAACTGGCCTTTATGGGAGAGTGGCAAAAAAAAAGCCATTGTTGAAAAAAACTCACATCAAATCTCGGTTAGAGTTTGCCAGAAGGCATGTGGGAGACCCTGAGACCAAGTGGAAGGAGATTCTATGGTCTGATGAGACCAAAATAGAGCTTTTTGGCCTCAACGCTAAGCGATATGTTTGGCGCAAGCCTAATACCACATATCATCCTGAGAACACCATCCCTACCGTGAAGCATGGTGGTGGCAGCATCATGCTATGGGGATGCTTCGCTGCGTCAGATCCTGGAAAGCTTGTGAAGATGGAGGGCAAAATGGATGCAGCAAAGTACAGAAAAAATTCCAAGGGGGTGAATACTTTTGAGAGCCACTGTATTATTTATTCTCATTGGACCAGAGATTTTGGTTGAGAATGCTTCAGACTCCTAATCATATTTTTTGGAAAAGTAGTTTGCAGTGAGGTCTACGTCTATACAACTCTTCTGTGTTCAGGTGCATTTGTACAGTTCTTTAGTGCACTATTATGCCTGATGCTTCTAAATCTTTCTTTAAGTCTATGCCTCTTTTGTTAGCTGCCTTGTCAATTCTCCTACCTGCTGTACCTGTCATATTCTTTGGCTGTCCACTTCTTTCAAGTGTTTCAGCTGAATTTGTTCTGTGATATTTCTTGATTACTGCTTCAACTGTGGATTTTGGTATTCCATATTTATTTCATACTGTTCTGTAGACATTTCCTTTGTTGTAGTTTGCTGCGAATGCTTTTCTGAAATGTGAATCATGCTTTTTTGTCTTGATCATCACCTACTGTGTGAGCCAAAACGTTCTTCTTAAACAGATGCTGGAAATAATTACCTCTTCTTCTGGCTATTGACTTTATAATGCACTTAGTTTCTATGTAACAGGTTTCAATATATTTTAAATCTATTCTAAGACATTTGTACAGCCTTTTAAAATGTAAAGGTGGCAATAATTTTGTCATTAACAAATACTTTAAATTGCGTAAGTACTTCTGATTTAAAACAGAAAAAGGTTTGTTAAACTACCAGGAATTGTGTATTTTGGCCTTTGTCATATTAATTAGTTAGTAATGTTAAGTAAATGCTTGTATTTAATATGTTTTTTTCAATTACTGTATATTAAGTTAAGGGTGCCAATACTTTTGTCTGCGACTGTATATACACCCATTTTATATTATATTATATATATATATATATATATATATATATATATATATATATATATATATATATATATATATATATATAGTAGAGAGAGAGAGAGGCACACACACACACATATATACATATATTGCACTGACAACACCAGTATAAATAGCTTCACCACCAAATTTCTCATGTGTTAACTTAGTAACTACATACAGAAACAAGTTCTGTGTAGTCACGTGAAGCTCAGTTAGAAACAACACAGAAAATAACACAGTAACATCTGCTGGTTGAGCTTGGTTTACAGGCAGTGGAAAAGATAAACCATCATAGCAACTGGGGACTTGCAGAACTAGTTCAGGACAAGGGCGGGGGACAGCAATGAGCGCCAGTCGGTGTGTGCCAAAAACAGCCGAGTTTACCAAATGTGCTCAGACTGTGTGGCCGCACAGAAAACAGCTACGGGATCTGTTATGTTACTAAAGCTGTGGTAACAGTGGCGTCCTTACCACATTCGCGTCCCCGTCGGGGTCAAAGCCCCAACTAACCTGTATCTTTAAAGCCACGTTTGTTTAGCCTTCGTGTTTAAAAAGTTAAACCCTTATATTAATTAACGGAAACCGGTTGCTTGGCTCAACTCTACCCCACCCCTAACCCTATCGCATCCTCCTCTTTCAAAAACGAACACCACAGCAATTAAGCAGGTCTACAAACACATTCGAAAAACATAACACCAAAACAGATCATAAAAAAAACGGTCTTTCCATAAAAAGCTTTAGGGGCCATACCTCTGTGTATTCGTTTTAAATTGTTACAACTTGTGCAGTCTTCCGCCGCATTCCCCGATTCTGTCTTGTTTTGGTGACTCTCCCCCAGACACTCACTTCACTTCCTATTAAGCTCCACCCACATCGCTTACAGGCGCCGCAACATATTGTGTGACCCTGAGCAAGTCACTTTCGTGCTCCGTCTTTCGGGTGGGATGTTGTAAGTGACTCTGCAACTGATACATAGTTTACACACCCTAGTCTTGTATCTTGTAAAGCGTTTTGTGATGGTGGTTCGCTATGAAAGGCGCTATATAAAGATTATTCTATTTATATTTTTGGTTCAAACTTGGCTTTTTAGCTCGCAGTTAAAATCGTGTCTCCAGAAAGATTAAATAAAATTTGTATCACACAATTAAATAAAAGTAAAGAAAAATCTTCTGTGAACACCCAAGATGTGAAACTTTACAATATGCTTCTGTACATATCTGTATTTCTGTACAAATCTGTATAAAGAATAGATCTACACTTTATTATTGCACGCTGAAATAATATCAAAAACAATTCTCCAGACCAATGGTGTACATGTGTTTGTAATTTGGGCTAACACGAAATTAGCATTTGTTTTTCATTTTTTATTTATTGGCTATTGCAGAGGAGTGTTCAGGGTGTGTCCAGCGAAGTTTGGAAAGTTTTTCGAACTGCACCATATAACAGGAAAATGACGATTATCAACTGTGCAGTCTGACAACAAAATGGAAAAAGGCTTGTTTGAAGAAGAAACAAAACATCAAGAATATGTAGACTGACTCTGTATAATTGCTAAAAATAGAAGTGGTTGAAGCTGATTCTGGTAAACTGGCCATGTTCCTTTATGAAGATCATAACTAAGACCTTCATAGATATGCAGCTGAACTGGTTCTACACATTTAATCATATTTAACTCAAGTTAAATGTGATTATTAAATCTTTCAACATTTCTGAACTGGTTAGAGAAGCATTGGGACACTTGGTATAATAATTGTGTAAGCAAAGTGACGAACCACAATTGTATTCTTATTAAGGAGCCCTGTAAGGGGAGTTTATATTTTTTGCAGGATGCTGTGCCTCTCTTGCGCCCAGAGGAAGACACCGTTGCAGAGGTGACAGAGAGAGAACACTGACAAAGACATTCTGAATGCTCTGACTTGGTATTTAGTAGGTGTGGGCCCTCACTCCATCTCCTGAAGTACACCCAGGCTACAATATCTAAATTTTACATCAAAACCACTTGAGATACTGACTTCATATTTTCAATGTTATTAAAACTCCTTAGTCTCGTCTCGTTGAACTGTGACTGAATATGACAATATAGTGGTCATGTGACTTTTTGGTTTCCAGATGATAAAGACCTCAGGCTAACAACTGTAATACAGTAAATGGTTCTCCAGCGTGTCCTATCATGGGTACAGTACAATAAAAAGAAACCCATGACTGATTTATGCATGGCAGAATATCACAATTCACAATTTGAGATATCATCTTTGCATTTGGTACTTAGCTGTATTCTATGGTTCTCTCTGTCAAGCCATTACAGGTGATTTTGATTAAAAAAAAAAAAAAAGTGGCACGTTGTCCACTGAATAATTTAAATTGGGAGACATAGATCACTGCATTCTCACCAAAGTATTTCTTAGTAGTTAGCCAGCCAATAAGGAGGCAGTGTGGTCCAGTGGTTAAAGTCCAGGACCTTGTAAACACAAGGTCACTGGTTCAAATCCCACTGCTGTGTGACCCTGAGCAAGGCACTTGTGCTCCATCATGTGGATGAGATGTTAAATTAACATTCTACTGTAAGTAACTCTGCATGTAATGTACAATTCACAGCATTCAACCCCTGCAAAATGCTATGTGATGATGGTCCACTATGAAAGGTATAGGTGTGTATATTTACTAGGTGTATGTATATAGTAAGAGAAAGTTTAGGAAAGGAAATAATTAATTACAATTTATTTCCTCCACACATTTAGTTATCTGCACCGTTCATGATATGTAATAAAACTGTATTAAGAATCTTGTTTACATATTTTAAAACAAAGATAACCATTGTGTTGCAGCAGAAACTAGTTCTGCATGAACGGTATCATGTCAATGTTACAAAATGTAACCCCATATTATCCCCAACATCCCTTTACGCCGAACTCCACCAAAGGCCACTGACTATGGAAGAAAACTGTACAGACTGTTTGCGGAACTCCTCTTTTTTTTTTAAATAGGGCTTTGTTTTTCAGTCGGACGTGATTGGTATGGTGGAACGGAAGTTTACTGTTGGGTCCTCGCGTTTGCTGGAGTATGAAACACAGCAGTTTGCGCTAACAATATGCTTCAAGTATTCACGGCTATGACTGTCTGATTATATATTTTTATATATATAAAAAATGGCTGCAAAAAGAAAAGCAGACAGTTTGGTTCCCGCGGAGGAAAGCGACCAGCTCCTGATCAGACCTCTGTGAGTAGATCTGCTTTGCTGCTAATAAATGATCATTTACTTCTTTTTTTTTTTTTTCAAACTCAGTTAACGAAACATAAAAAGAAATCACACATACCTTTTCTTAGTGTACTTCTGGTGGACTTTAGCCATGGTCATCTACTTCATCCTGATTCTGTCCTAGTTCTAATTTTGTAATTACACCTGCGTACTGATGGAAATAGCACATTTCAGGTTTTACTACAAGCTTGATTAACCAGAGGGTTATTCGACGATAGTAAAACCGGGAATGGATCAAACTACTATGCAAAAATAAGTCTTATTGCCATTTATGCTGTGTATCTCCCATAGCAGTTTGGTATATTCCTGATGAAGGTTGCATTGCTGAAACGCATTGACTGTGTTACTAAATGAAGTATAAAACGTGTTGACAGCACTAAAACACGTTTCTGTACTGTCCACAGTGGTGCTGGACAGGAGGTGGGAAGGTCATGTATCATCCTGGAGTTCAAGGGAAGAAAAATCATGGTATATATGCAGTCTATTCAATATCCCTAATTCTGCTTCATACCTTCTTAGATATGTGGATCGTTTATGTTACGGACATCGCTGGCTATTAAATTAAAGTCATTAAGTCCATGACCAGGATCTAAAGTATCTTAGTCATGTAATTATTCCTATTAAACCTGGAGTGGAATGGCTAGCCTGGGCTGGACTTGCCTTCCTCTGGACAAATGATAAAACCCACACCTTTTGGTATTGTCTTTCCAGCTGGACTGTGGTATCCACCCTGGTCTGGAGGGGATGGATGCTCTCCCTTACATTGATTTGATTGACCCAGCAGAGATTGACCTTCTCCTTATAAGCCAGTGAGTCAAAGTGGTATTGTATCCTCTGGGTGGATTTGACCGCCATGTGGGAAGTGGGGGTGTTTAGAAAAGTAGTTTGGAATAGGACCTGTTCATTTGAATGTTTTTTTTTGTCAGTTTCCATTTGGATCACTGTGGGGCCTTGCCTTGGTTTCTACAGAAGACAAGTTTCAAAGGGAGGACGTTCATGACTCACGCAACTAAAGCTATTTATCGATGGCTCCTGTCAGATTATGTAAAAGTCAGGTATGTGAAACAACAATGCTCTGTAAATAAGTTGGGACTGAAAGAACGGCTCCTCCTGTAATATAGTATTTAGTGTACCTGACATGAGATCTGTCAGTCAGTGTGCTTATCTATTTTCCCCTATTGGGGATATAGCCAAGTGGAGGCATTCATCACACTAGCATTGAAGTCACTCTTACATTTTGCATTTAGAGCTGTGGTTGGAAGATGTGTGTTGGCAAATGTTGTGTAAAACATACACTTTAACTACAATCTGTTTGTGTGTGTAGTAACATTTCAGCAGATGACATGCTGTACACAGAGACCGACCTGGAAGAAAGCATGGACAAGATTGAAACCATCAACTTCCACGAAGTGAAGGAGGTAGCGGGGATCACATTTTGGTGCTACCATGCCGGCCACGTTCTGGGGGCAGCCATGTTCATGATTGAAATAGCCGGTGTGAAGGTAAGGCTTTGACTTTGTTCTGTTTTTTGTCATGTCCGTGCTTTCAGGATCAGGCAACAACTAAACTACATAAACCAGCTTAGTCTTCAGAGCAATCCAATCTTTATGCTCTTGTTAAGCCTTGGTTAACCCTGTATTACTTATAACATTATTTGTGTATGTTATAATTTCGGGGTTTTTTGGAAGTGAATGAACGGGCATACAAATGGGTGATGAGATAAATCCACAGTACGCATACAGTATCCTTTTAGAGATTGAAAGTTAGCAATTCTAATTAGGACCAAGCATTAACAACTGGTTTCACCCTAATTAGGACTGCTCTTCCTTCCCTAACTGGGAATGTAGTACAAGATTAGTGCTAATCAGGGTCTGAGAAACCACCTGCTCCATAGGTCTAGGTTCCCAGAGATATGTAAAGAGTGATATGATCCTACTGCTTGTGGACTTGTTTGGGTGTGCTCACAAGAGACACTAAAAACAAAGTTTTGTTTTTTTTTCTTTTCTCTTTGCAGTTGTTGTACACGGGAGACTTCTCTCGGCAAGAAGACAGGCATTTGATGGCAGCCGAGATTCCCAGTGTCAAACCTGATATTCTCATTATTGTACGTGTCTTCCTGAGGAGGACTACCTCCTGTAATACATACCAAAATTTTGTGTTTGGGCTTCAGTGCGTGTGTGGGAGTAGCAACAAAAAATATTTGTTATTTATTATAGAATAATGTTCCTGACATGTCTTTCTGGTATGAGTGAAATATATATTTTTTTTGTATTTTGCTTAGTTATATTTTGCTCAAAATTGTGTCTACAAATAGATGGCAAAATCAAATCTGGGTTTAGGTTACTACAATCATATTCATGGATTTTTACATCATGAACAGTGAACCCTTGTTTGAAAATTCTGTGGCTGTTTTTACATCTATTCTAAGTGCATGAAAAGCTCACGTACAGTATCATGACAGGCTCTATATTGGTATTCTGCGATCATTGCCCTTCATATACTAAACCGTCTTTGTATTCTTTAAATTATAAAAGTACCTTAAAATGGTAGCTGCTTTCAGGGCTTGCCCTTCTCAATACTTGCCTCCTCCCCAGGAATCCACCTACGGCACCCACATCCACGAGAAGAGGGAAGAACGAGAGGCCCGTTTCTGCAACACTGTGCACGACATTGTGAACAGGGAGGGGAGGTGCCTCATTCCTGTCTTTGCCTTGGGTAGAGCCCAGGAGCTGCTGCTTATTCTGGGTGTGTGTGCCTGTCTGTTTGTGTCTGTATTCACACCTTCCTACAGTTAGAGGGTATGGGGAGGGGAATTGGTTCCTGTGTCACTTGTTTCTTATTTTTATTTGCAGATGAATACTGGCAGAATCACCCGGAGCTGCATGACATTCCCATCTACTATGCCTCGTCCCTGGCTAAGAAGTGCATGGCAGTGTACCAGACTTACGTCCATGCCATGAATGACAAGATCCGCAAGGCAATCAATATCAACAACCCCTTTGTTTTCAAGCACATCAGCAACCTGAAAGTTAGTTCTGCCGATTGTTGTTTACAATGACTGAAAGAGTGTATGTATGTTTTGCGCGTGCCACTACCTCTCTCCAGGTACCAGGTTAAAAATAAATAAATAAATAACTTTGTGAAGCTTCTCAGTTGTGTTGTCCATGGCTTGTGAAGTAAATACATATCTAGAGAAATTTAAGACCACCAGCAAACTTTGAAAAAAGCCTTTAAAGTACCTCAATCATTCTTTTTCCAGAGCATGGATCATTTTGATGACATCGGCCCCAGCGTGGTCATGGCCTCTCCAGGTATGATGCAGAGTGGCCTGTCCAGGGAGCTGTTTGAGAGCTGGTGCACTGACAAGAGGAATGGCGTCATCATTGCAGGTTACTGCGTGGAAGGAACCCTTGCCAAGGTGGGTAACCTAATCACCAAATAAAGCTCTTTGGACACGATGTATACATTTTAATGAGAGTTTTTCAGAGCCCATATAGGCCAATCTGGAACATTCTAGAAAGCAGGATGTGACATCTTGTATTGTTTTTTTGGTTAAATATGTAACAATGTGGACCTCATCTGAGTTTCTTCCTTCTATGCAGCACATCATGTCTGAACCAGAGGAGATTGCCACTATGTCTGGACAGAAGCTGCAGCTGAAAATGTCTGTAGATTACATCTCCTTCTCTGCTCACACAGACTACCAGCAGACCAGCGAGTTCATCCGTGCACTGAAACCACCACACGTGGTAAGCTCCATTCCTTTGAGATCAGCCTGAATATAGGTGTATCAGTACAGTAGGTGTTCACAGTTGGTATAAAGACATATTTATTTCTATATGAATTCATTTTAAAATGATTTAGTTGAGATATATTTAATTGAAGCATTGCTAAGGGTGGCAGTGATGTTGCATGGAAAAAGATCCAAGAGGTCTGTGGTTTGGATTTCATTACTGACCTGGTTGACCAGCTTGCTTCTCTGTTTATCAAGTTGAGATGTAAAAGTGGGTGGAGGTGGGATTTTGTTTCTGTTTGCTATTTCCTTGGTTAGCATTAGAAATGCTGTGTTTCACTTGCTTAAGAAGCCTTGCTTGATCTTGCCACATTCTCAGATCCTGGTGCATGGTGAACAGAATGAAATGGCCAGGCTGAAGGCTGCACTGGTCCGTGAATATGAAGACAATGATGAAGCTCATATCGAAGTACACAACCCACGCAACACTGAGGCTGTGACGCTTAACTTCAGAGGAGAGAAACTCGCCAAGGTAGGGGGCTTCGCACACACAGACGGGGGAGTGTTACTGGAAACGGGTTAGTTAAGGCACTGATGATGTGGGAACCACCTTGTTTTAGAGTGTGAGGTAGCAAATTCATCTCCATATCTCCATATGTATCCACTGGGCCTACAGAGGTGAAAAGATAATACATGAATTAACCCGCTGTGCTAGCTACCCATCTATTTAGGCAATGTCTTGATCGGAGTGCCTTTTTAAAATAGAATAAGACTTTTTTTGAAGCTTGGCAGGCTTCTTATTTTTAAAAATTTCCTTTTAGGTTATGGGATCCCTGGCGGACAAAAAGAGTGAACAAGGTCAGAGAGTTTCAGGGATACTTGTGAAGCGGAACTTCAACTACCACATACTCACTCCATCAGATCTGTCCAGTAAGTAGTGCTTGACTTTAATGCTACTTATACATATTTCCTCTTTGGCGTTACAGCAGCAATCTCCGCAGATCTTGTTATGAATGTGTTTCTTTTCTTTTCAGATTATACAGAACTATCAATGAGCACAGTAAAACAGACCCAGGCGATTCCTTTTACAGGCCCTTTCACGTTGTTGGAGAGTCAGCTACGCAATATAGCAGGTTTGTAACGTGGTACTCTGAATCTTCGTTTGCAGTTCAATTTCCAGATGTCTGTCACATTTTCCCCCGAATCAGGATTCATAGTTGACCTTTTATTGTTGAGTAATGGACAAACAAAATGGCAAATAGTTGGAGGTTAAGAGGATAATATTGTGTTTTGTGCTACTATATGTTATGGATTCTGTGCGCCTGCTTACCCTATGTTCTTTCCATGTCGTTTTAGGGAATATTGAAGAAATTGAGACTCACGACAGGCCTGCACTAAAGATTTTCAAAAGCATCACACTGGTGCAGGAACCTGGAATGGTGGTATTGGAGGTGAGCTTAGGGGCGAGGGATAGGTGTGCAGACCTGGGTAATACATAAAACCACATCCAGATAAACAGCTGCAAAGAGCTGCTGCGATCCAACCAGGAGCTCCTGGTGCTTTTACATGGACAAAATGATCTTGGCAAACAGACTTCTCATTTAACATATAAAGTATTATTATGGATATTCTACTGTAAAGCAATGCAATAGGCAGACGGGGGGGGGGGGGGGGATAGGAAAGTTTTTTCATCAGCCAGCGATGTAGCCACCAATGTGCCCATGAATAGAGCTGCTGTCAAAATCCCAAAGGGAGACTGATTTGGATATTTCCATTTTGAAACAGGTTGGCGTTTGTGGAATGCTATTTCAGGTTGCTGGAGTAGGAGAGAGAGCTGGCCTGCAGAGCTGCTCACTCGCCATTGTGTGTTTTCTGTTTCCCAGTGGATTTCCAATCCATTGAATGACATGTACGCTGACGCAGTGACCACCGTCGTCCTGGAGGTGCAGTCCAATCCCAAGGCTCAGAAAGGTCAGGCCATTTTAGTTGGTGTCTGTTTGTTACGGCATTGCAATGGGAGCCAAAAGACAGTCCTGACCTTTTCTAAAGTAATGGATTGAATAATAACTTATGTAAACTGAAGGAAAACATTAAAAAGATGTGATGCACTAGCCTTTTATTTCACTAGTAACCTGTAGAATTGCATTGCTGCTGTTCTTGATGAGACATGGGATTGTTTTTAGCAGTTGGTCTGCAGTAGACCACAAAAGAGGTAATGCTACATTTTATGTGTGCCAATGCAGTCTTGTAGGGAACTGACCTGTTAACGGTATGCACTTCACTTACAGCCATGGCAAATGCCAAACAGGACAGAATTGATATGGAAACCTACCAGAAGAGACTGGAAGTTATGTTACAGTAAGTGCAATGATATTTTTAAAGGCCTGGCAGTTTTTGAAATACATTTTCCTACCCCCTAATGAGCATTGTGTCACTATCATTGCAGCTGAATCAATTTTCATAGCTCTGAAAACTGATTCAAGAACACTTTCAGAGATGCATGTTGTTAATACAGCGTGGTTATGAAGTCACTCTGCCACTTGCACGGTTGCTGTGGGGGAGGGGGACTGGCCACAGCTGAGCAGTGAAGCTTGACAGAAGTATCAAGTAGCTGTTGTCTGTAGTGGTTATATGTTTACAGTCACGTAATCTACATTGTATACAAAGTAGTAGTACGTGCAGAAACAAATTTAAAAGCAGCTGCAGGGAAAAAAAGAAATATGTCTGTCTGCATAGGGCAGAGCGGGCATGTGCCACCCCCGCTTTGATTACTTGTTTTGTGCAGTGTATACACACTATTCTATGTTTTGTTATGGTTTTGCATTTAAATGGTTTAAAATTAAATAAAAAAAAAAAATGGAAAGGCATTCAGAGGACTCCAGAAGATCGGCATTGATTGAAAAAAAAAAAAAAAAAAAAAACTACAAAACCCCACCCCATTCTACCTTACACATACTTTGGTTTACACCAGCCCTAAATAAATATTACTGTTAAGCAATAGTAATAATAATGTGAAGCAGTGATATTTTTCATTGTTCTTTATAGAAATGAACGTTCAGCTTTCATATTGAAGCTTGCTGTGTACTACTCATTCATTCAAACTAAGTAGTGGTTGTACTACGTTGCTTGTATGTTTTATGACGTTTTTCAAATCAGGTAAGCTTATTTGTGTCATCTGGCACATAGCTGAAATTGTAATTAAAAGTGCCAAAGTACCTGGCAGCGGACTGTCTCTCTTTAGCACACGCAAGAACTTGCAGAATGGATAAAACGGTGTTGAGAATTAAGAAAATGCATTTGAGAGCAAAATAATTGTATGAGATTATGAAAAAATGGTTGATTGAGTTACAGGTGCAGGAGTGATGCAGTGCAGTAATTAAACAGACAGAGCCTTGGAATCCAGTTTGGAAAAGTGGTGTTTATTTTTATTCCAGGTCTGGTGACCAAAACAATAATCCCCTGGCAATACACAACAATGTGTACTGCACAGGGTAAATAATAACGGGATTGCAGTCCCAACTAATAAACTCAATATCTGACCCACAATAACACATACACGCTC
Source organism: Polyodon spathula (assembly GCF_017654505.1). Classification (NCBI taxonomy): domain Eukaryota; kingdom Metazoa; phylum Chordata; class Actinopteri; order Acipenseriformes; family Polyodontidae; genus Polyodon; species Polyodon spathula. The sequence goes on along the minus strand of NC_054538.1, from coordinate 1,937,229 downwards.
ACCGGTCCTGGGTGCGTGCAGTAGTGCTCGTGGTGGGTGATACAGGTTATTTAGTGACTTGGTGAAGTGCCGTTCTGGTTTAATGCTGGCCCTTGGCGACAGCTCCGGAACTGTGCTAGCTGTCTGGTAACATGCAAGACAAGACAAAAAAACACTCACGGTACTTTTATGAACTAGGAACGGGGTCTCTCGCAATCCTTCTCAGTTTATTTACACAAACCAAAGTGAAGGAACAGATTACAATTCTCCGTCTCCTTTTATGCAGTCACCATGACCCCTTGGTAAGTGAGTACAACTGCCTCTCCAATCTGTGACTGCCAGGTTGTTTCCTTTCTGGGTCAATGCATTATTGCAAAGGAGTCTTGCCCCCTTCCTGGCTGGCTGACTTCCCTTGCACCGTGGGAAAGAACTGTCACACCAGCCTGTCCAAAGAACTCTGTCCTCTATTCTCAGTGCCCTCACAGGTTGGGAGAGTGATTTACAACCAATAATCATTGTATTACTGCTTCATAAGTGAAGAGGAAACCCCGGCACAAATTAAGCACTAGCTGTCCAAAATGTTGTTGCATTAACTAATATGGACACTGTTTGTGTAAGGAGACTTGCCATCAAGATTGTATCCAACTGTCGGTTGCAAGCAGTATTTAAGGGTTAGTGACCTCTGTGTCAGTCTGTAACTGGCAGATAATGACCTGGTGGGGTGTTGGGCTTTCAATAACCCGCAAGTCATTATCTGCCAATTTGAGACTGACATGGAGGTCATTAACGCTTACATAGTGCTTGCAACAGTTGGCTGGAAGGTTGGCTTTGAATGCTATGTTTAAATTTAAATTATTATTGGTACCAGTGGTACATAGTCAGACATAGGGCGATTTGTGTTGTTTTTGTTCCTGGGTACTACTGGAGTAAAAAATGTTTTATATTTACTGTAATATTATAGATCACCTAGTTTAATATGAGGAACTAGGATAATTCATATATAAGTATTAAACTGAACAGATGCTGTGTGTAATTCAGGGAGATGAAGAAGAGACCTGCATTTATTTAAATAGGTCTAGGATGAATTATGTTGACTAGTTTTAGCGACGGACCTGTCCAGTCCCTAAATACTAACTTTCAATATACCATTAAGGCAGATTGATATTGCTTATCTAAAACACAGAAATTAGGCTTTTTGTTTACACTGGCAGGCCTTCACTGGTAGATAATGAAATGGTGTCTCTTGATAGGCTAAGGCAGTGCCCAATGTTCTAGTAGGTTTATAAATGTGATTATTGCATTTCCTATATGCGTTGTGGGTAACCCTTTAACTTCTGTATCTTTGCAAGTCCTTTTGGAGTTTATTCATCAGGTAAAAAGTCCTTTTAATCTCTATAGGGACATGTTTGGAGAAGAGGCTGTAAACTTCAAAGATGGCAAAGATCTGTCAGTCACTGTGGATGGGAAGACTGCATCTATCAGTCTGGAGACACGAGTGAGTATAGAGTACAAAGGCTGAGTATAAGCAGATCCCAGATGAAACTGTTTTTAAGGTAGCAAATGATTGCTAATATGCATACAGGGATATAAATAAGATGCCTGTTGCATAGCAGGTTCACCCATTCCAAGTTTTACTACAAGCTTGGTTAGCCTCAGTGTGTAGTTAACAAGCACAAGTGTGTCTTTTAAACTCATAGCAAAACCAGGAATGAGTCAAACTGCTATTCAATGGGAGTCTCATTTCCATCCCTGTGTATATTTCTGATTAACATTTAGGGAGTGTAATATTTGCACTTAACACAGGCGGTTTGCCCTGGCTCTCTTTGGAATAGCTGGAGTGTTGTGGTGGCAGTGGCGGGTGGTTTCAGCCCCAGCATTGTGTTTCATTCCAGATGGTGGATTACGAGGAGGGTAGTGCCGACGATGAGTCCCTGAAGGAAATGGTGGAGCTGGCTGTGCAGAGACTTTACGATGCCCTTAACCCTGCCCTCTGAAGAGAAGCCTGATTAAACTACAGAAGGCACACTGCAGGAGACTGTGCCCCAATCCTGCTGGGACAATAAACTGGCTTGCTAAGAATAGCCACATCATAGGAGCTGTTCTTGTATTGTGTTAATCAGTAGATGACTGCAGGCTAAGTTTCAGAGCTTTTTCTTTTTTGTTCCCATTTTTCTGGAAGTAATATTTCAAAACTATTAAGAAACAACTTGAGTCCTTAAATTAACCTGAGGTGATTTATAGGTTTTTATTTGTGTTTGTTTTTTTTTTAATAAATATTGACAGACCTTTATTTTGCGCTAAGAAAAAAATAAATATACATATTTTTCACTGGCGTAAAAAAAAAATGCTTTGAAAAGATTATAGTTGATGTCTAAATAATAATATGATTATTTATGGAATAAAGTGAATAAGTAACAATGTGGCACTTTGCTGTTTTCTGTATATATGCTACATGATTGGTCCGATCTGTGTTGTTATTTTATTTGTATTTATCAGTTTTGTGTAATTTGTTTATCTTGTTTTTTGAAGAATTTAACTATTTTGTCTTGAACCACAGCTTAGTTAGGAATGTTGTTGTTTTTGTGATGCACAGAACCGGAGAGCCTACAGTATGTCATTTCAAATACTCAAGTATCATCTTCAACAGTGTTTCGTTTTCAGAGGTTTTAAATATGCAATTAGTGTACACAGTATTAGCTGCAGCATCTGAAGACTGACTTTGAATAAATTGCTATTCAGAGATTGTATTTTTGTTTTCTTCTACTTGGTTCTCCAAACAAATACCTTCTAGAATACCATTTTCCAAGGAGATGTATAGGTCACAGAGTTGCTTTTTTTTCTGTTTTCAATAGTTCATAACACAACATACTGTAGCTTATGGTGAATCCATAGTCCCATTAGTCTTGCAAGAAAATAGTCAGAGAGCACCTAAGTACCCAGCTTTTCTGTGCCTGTGTTATACATCCTAGTCTTCCGCTTCTTGGCCCTTGCACTGCCAGCTTCGCTGCAATGTTTACTACCTGATGGGATGTGTGTGATTTGAATACCAAACATTAATCGGACTACCTGCTACAGTAGGTTTCTGGATGACCTCCACACACAGACTATTGGAAAGATCCAGGTTCTTGTTGCATGATATAAACGCTGTGTATTTTATAGTGCCAATCTTTTGTAAACAGTAGACTTACCAGCACATGAAATCAGTTTGGTGGGCTTTTTATTTGTGTTCTGTTTGCAACAGGAAAGCTGTTTCTTGTAATAACCCATGGTTAAGCCCGAGCACAGTGCTGTACAGCCTGGAGCCAGCTGACATTTCTCTAATTGAACAGTTGCAGGAGAAATCATAAATTAAATTTAGAAATGGCCCCAAATGAGAAGTCCAAATAGATATTTCTGCAGTGTTGTGTATAGCCGTGGGTATCACGCCCTTCAATTGTACTTTGATGTCAGGGAATTAGATTCATTACATTACCATGTGCTGTAAATTATACACACCAAGGAAATCACTGAATCTAAAATTAATGCCTGGTTTTAAAGATCTAGCCCCATCTGGTTAGCAGCATAATTAACATGCATAATGTAGAAATGTATGCTGTAAAAAGTGTTATCTACATTAAACAGCATCTAGAAAAGCAGTATCAGAAGGATGTTTTTTATTCTTACATTGTGGCAAGCAGGTTCCAGTGGGGGAATGTCAAGGTTCTGCTTCCTGCAGAGGATTTGCAAGTTTACCAAAAAAAAAAAAAAAAGCATAAGCATGCCCACATTTGAATGAAAATCAGTGTTTTCTGTAAACGTGGTGTAACTCTCCCCTGGTTTAGTTATGCTCTGAACCGTCCCAACGCTATTGGTGGGAAGTACACACAAGCCTGTGTTCAGATAGCTGCAGAGTGTGGGGTTGAGCTCCCTGATCTCTGGACCCTGATGCAAAAGGACGGCCTAGTAAGCACAGCGAAATGGTGGCACAACGCTGTAATATTAAGAGCTCTTTTTTTAGCAGTTCTGCATTGTGTTTGTTCCTGGCAGCATAAACATGTTAATGTATTGTAACGCGTTGCAGAACATCTATAATAAACTAGTACTTACTTGACCTGCTAATGTTGGTGTCATGAAGGTAGTCACCATCCAATCTGTAAAAGAAAACTGAAAAATATCCACCGTACCATAGATAAACCAAGATTAGTGGTAATAGTGATCTGTCAGTCAATAATTGAGTCAGTCAATAGTTTTCTTTCTCCCAGGATTTTTCCTCGCATTTGTCTGATGGACTTCAAAGGGAATGAGTTTGTCATACTGCACCTGTGGTGTCTATTGGAGAAGCGTGTGGCCATCCTGCCGTGGTGGGTGGACATGGAGTCCTGAAACAAGCCTATTGAAAGATTAATCTGGTCTTTGAAACCAACCACTCACGCAATTGTTTACTACATGCAAGCCTGAGAAGCTCTCAAGCTGCTAAAACCAGTTTGGGGGGGATGTCCTATTTTAAATCGCTGTTGAGACTACATGTTTGGTTGTATTTTATGTAGAACAACATATAGTATAACTTGCTCTTGTATGCAGGTGTGAAAAAAAAGTTACTGTGGGATTCCTAAAGCAGACAACTCGCATAGTTTTTCACTCGGCTGTTTTAAAATGAACATGGGGTTCAAAATGAGCAGTGATCCTCTGATCCAGGAAAACTGTTTACTAAAAAAAACTGAATTTGTTTTGAAATAAAATCATTTTCTCAAGGGCCAGGAACTTATGATTGCTTGCGTAAATTGAAATTAAGCAGGAAGAGGTGTGTGTCTTTTTTTTTTTGTGTGTGTGTGTGTATGACGAATGTAGGCCAAACTGAAGGCTGTCAATTGTCTACTATTCCACTTTAGTTTTCTTTGGTAAGATGCATACACAAGCAAAGCATGAGGACTGTTCAAATCCATTGAGCTGCCTTGTCTTCCTGGCAGAAGAGATCATGTGACTATCACATGGCTTCGGGGGGGGGGGGGCCAGAAAGCCTCTGGAAAAAGGAAAAAAAAAAAATTCTTAGTGTGACAACCTGCAAGTCATTTGTTTTAAATGTTTATATATTATTGTAAAAACATTACTTAACCAAAACAAGATAAACACTGCAGTGCACAATGAGTCGTTTTTAATCCATTTATAAACTTTCATGGGCAAAATGGGGCTTGCCAAGTGCTTTTCTATGGACTCAGGTAATAACTTCTACATGTGTATGTATTTAATGCAAGAACCACAAATAAATGCATAGAAAAACAAAGCTCATTTATTAGCATACTGGAGCACATTTCTTTGCTCATACAAACCATTTATATTAATTACACAGGAAAAAAAGACCTGGCTTTTTTAAAGCAGTATTTATACAGTACAGTGTAGCTATAAGTGCCATGAGGCAGTTTCAAGTGTTATATAAGATTACCCTCTTCATTTAAATGAACTCACTCAATCTATCAATCATTTTTTATATATATATATATTATATATATATATATATATATATATGATTTATTTTAAATAAAAATTTGACACTCCACAGGTGAGGTAACAGGTGTGGTCCAGTGGTTAAATTCCATGGCTTCTATTCGGAAAGTCACGGGTTCAAATCCCACTTCAGCCTGACTCACTGTATGATCCTGAGCAAGTCACTTAACCTCCTTGTGCTTTGTCCTGCGGATGCAATGTTATATTTATGTCTTATTGTAAGTGACTGTCTTATCTGTAAAGTACTTTATGACAGTGGTCCACTATGAAAGGTGCTAACTATGAAAGGTGCTATATATATATATATATATAATATTATATTCTTAGAAATTGTGGTTCAGCTTGATAGGGCTTGGCTAGTCACAGCATTTAAATCTGGCTTACTGTGTCCTCTTCAAAATCAGTGGGGATTTTGGGACCAGCGTGGTATTAAGGTTTTATAAAATAATACTATATAAAAAGACTACTACAAAAACAACCAGGAATTTAAACATACCGTTTTAAAATGGACAGAAAATTATTATTTGTTTACTTAGCAGACGCCTTTATCCATGGCGACTTACAGAGACTAGGGTGTGTGAACTATGTATTGTCACTTACAACGTCTCACCCGAAAGACAGAGCACAAGGGCGAGATGTTGTACAAGAATCAACACAGATTGTATCAGAACATTGCAATCATCTGAAGGGGTCATTAACAGTTTAGTTAAACCAAACTAAAAAGTTATTTAAAAATATGTGGGCTAGTTCTGTGAAAACCAGTGTCCGACTTGAACACAAATCTAAACTGTTTTTTTCCCCCTGCATCAGGTTTGACGATTACAGTAAAGTGATTCAACTTTGCAATGCTACTTCAAGATCCCTGTGGTATTATTCCAGAGAAATGCATATTTTGTTTTACCAGTGCATGCTAAGAGATGTCTTTATCTGCAGTAAAAGCGTTGTTCGTGCATTACACTCCTGATTGGAGTGGTCCTCTGCATTGTGATACAGCAGAAAGAGGCTTTTTTCAGTTTAGAAAGGCACTAATGATCTGAAATCAGACATTGATTATTACATTTGGAGGGTGCATTTGGCCTAATATTAAGAAACCGCCCTAGAAATATATATTTTTTTCTTAGAATGTGTTATAAATAACAATATGTAATATGAAAGAAAATTACTTTTGTGTATCTCTATTTTAGTTCTCTATCAAACCTTTATTTGGTAGCTTAGTTTCAAGTGTCTAAACCTTGATAGAAGTGGCTTTACACGTTTTAGAAATAAAAGATTGCATGAAAAGCATGAAAGATTCAGACAATGTGTCTGGATAGCACCGATTGTCCACTTTCAGTTCCAACAAAATTGGTGCATCAAAAATAACAAAACAGAGATCAATATGGTTAGCAACCCACCCATAACACAGCCAGCTCTAGGAAGACTCCTGTTGAAATACAAGCACAACTTCTGAAACCTGGTAAAACAACTGAGATAGCTGGGCCAGAAATTTCCCTCATTTCTAACACTGGTTTGTGGAACCAGGGGGTGGGTCTTTCATTTATCCCAGTTCAATAATACAGGCCCACCAAACGATGTAGCTATCAAACCTAAAACACATTAGCATAAACAATAAATATAACTGCTGCTCCAATTATAGTCTTCTGTAGAAAAACTACAGCTATGGCCAAAAGTTTTGTATCAACCTACAGAATTAACAAATTTTGCTTCATAAAGTCAAATGAAACCTGCTGAATGTTACACTGACGGTGTGTGAGCTGGGGCTATAAGGACAGAGCAGTGGAACCGAAACAAGCTGTTAGTGGGACAGTAGCGAGCAGAGAGCGCCTGGACTAAGGAGCAAGCTGATAAGGCCCAGACTTGGAAATTAGAATAGAAAAGAGATCCCCGTCCAGGGAGCAGTCCTGCTCGGAGGAGAGGACTCTGTCGCGATGGCTGCTAGCCCCGAGGATCTGAAAACACACAGGAGATCTCTGGCTTGGCAGAGGCGTCTCTCGGGGAGAGGGAATCGGTCCTGGTGCTGTTGGGACCTGAAAGAAATTGACAGGAAAGAGTTCCCCGACAGATCTGGTGCTGCCCTCGGATGAGGTGAGGCACAGGCCTCTGAAGCCGGGAGCAGAGAAGCATCCCGCAGGAAACCTTTAAAGAGAAACAGTAGATGGGTTAGTCAGGGACTCGAGTACTGAGAGTGTAAAGTGGGCCACATCCTGAAAAGTTGGGGCAAAGCCTCACGTGATGAGCTAAGATAAGCGCATGAGCTGTGAAAAGAAAAGAGTGTGGCCAGGGGTCCCCTCTTACTCACGTGCTGAGAACTTCCCATTAACAAAGGTAGAGGAAGTGTAGCTTTACCTAAGGTCGGGGAAGTGAGACTCACTTATCTCCCAGAGAAGACCGATGCAAAGGCACTGGCGAAACAAGGAGGGAGGAGGAGGAAAAAGCAAAAACACTAGACAGGGAAGGTGTGTGTGATTGGGGTTTAAATAAGAAATTGGTAATGATAGATGGCAATGAACGATCCCAGCACCCCCCCCCCCGCCCCCGAATCTCGCTCAAAGGCTAACATTTAACATGTTGAATTGCACACCACTTTGTAGTTTTCACCATGTACAGTACTTAACAAAAACTGAAAAATGTGACATTTCTAAATCTAACATGAAATACTGTACTACTATTATGGCTTCTGGTAGACTTTTGTATAAAATATCAAAATTATGTTAATAGGTTTTTTTTTTTTATATTATTATTATGCCTCAGTCTTAAAATGTGAAGTGATGTAAAACTGTTGGCCATAGCTGTACATTACTTTGGAAACCTTATATCCCTTAAACACATTTTGTGTTGCATTTAAAAAAAGTACCTATTCACACACACCCACACACACATATAAATATATAGACCAAACAACATGCAGCTAGCAAGTCACATCCTAACAGATCATATTTTTCAAATAGTAAAACCCGCATTATGTTCATTACACATTTAAGTAAATATGTACACTTCCTCCAAACCAAAAGAAACAGTAAATAATAATAAAATGCAGTGTTTGGCGAGTGCGAGGCTAGCACTCGGTCTCCTTGCTGTTGATGCGGGCCTGCCGCTGCAGTTTGAAGGACAGAGCCTTGTTGCTGCGGGTCAGAGGGTTGTCAGTCAGGTCCTCGAAGGACTTGGTTGCCGTGCCACTGTTGGGGAAGTCCTCTTGGAGCATGTCTTCGTCGAGGTGAGAGTCACTGCTCGTGTCCTCCTGGATGGTGGCCATGCGTGGCAGGTCCGGTTTGGGTGCCACCGAAGTAGAAGGTGGCCCAGTGGTTAAGGGCTGTGTGTGCGAGGGCTGGAACCGGCCAGCCGACTGGGAAGGGGGCCTCAAGATGCGCACAGAGGCAGAGTCCATGCTGCTCAGCATCTCTGTGTTCTACAAGAGAAAAAGAAAACAGATAACCAGTTTAGTGTAGTAACATCTGTATTCCCACCACAAGAATTGCACTATTATAACTGAGTGTTTTATAATTGTAGATTACACCAATTCCATCATATCCACTTGGTAAACCGCCAACCATTTGAGACAGAAAAAAGCTACAATAAAATATCATATTTCTGCAAACCGTCCAGCATACACCACATCTAAGCTTTCTACAGAATAGCGATGGTATGCGTCAGTTACAGAGCCTTTTAAAGACAGCAGTGCGTCCTGTCAGTAACAAGATGATTCAAATCAAAAGGGATTCGAAACCAAATCGGCAACCCTTTACAAATAAACATATTGTCTGATTTAATTAAAAGGGACAGTGTCTAATGACTTTATAGTCAATATCCAAATAAACATCAGTCAAAATTTATATATATATATACACGCTTAATACCCTCAATACAAAAAAAGTGTATGGCTATTAAATGTGACCTTTCACTGCAACCATTTTATTTTTGCAGTTTTATCACTGTCATAGCCTTGCCATTGCTTGTTCCTGGTTATATATAAAATAAATCATTCACACAACTGAAAAGCCTATAGAAGACTGTTAATACCACAAATAGATGTATCCGTTATTCATCAGCCATCACTCGTCCCTTAAGACTTTCATCAGCACCCCCTTAAACAAGAGTTAAATCAAGGGATTCTTGAACTTACACTCGGATAGAAAAGCAATTTGGCGTTTTCCTCGTATTGCCTGTCGAGTCTCTTATCCTAGATGATGGAACACAAGCAGTATGTAAAAACACAGTATACAGGTACAAGGACATTAAATAGCTTTCTGTATACATTACAGAATGGGTTTCTAAACTGCACAGAGCTGAGCTTTTCGGGGTTGAAGGGAAAAAGGACCTTAGCGGTTGAGCAGGGGTTTAAAGCTAGATCTCTTTATCTGAAACATACGATCAAAATGCTTCTAACATTAGTTATGTGTTTGAGAATAGTGGTTGTAGTGAATATGTCACAGTCAACCTAACAGAACAGAAATATAAAGCCTCTATGGATCAGAAGACATTAAAAGGAGTAAAGCAGATGTTTTTTGATTGAATTTCAATCTATACCCACCACACAATGGACGAGAATACTGAGTGGGATCCACAACATAAGAGAGAAGACCACCACAGAACCCACAATATTATCTTCAAGGAATTTTGCTGCAGGAGTCGAAAAAGAAATGGAGTTAAATGTCTGGATCTGGTACAAAGCCATGATAAAACCAAGCACAGACCACTTGACTTTGCAACAGCTGTAGACACTGGGATATTCTAAACCTCACAAGTAGAACAGTAGTGATCTCGCTGGTAGATGCATGTTCAAAGATGATGATTTTTTTTTTTATTAGTGTTATGGCAGTTCATTCATGCAAACAATCTTCTATTCACACACACACACACAAACACATACACACACACACACACACACACACTCACCAAAAGTATTGATATCAAGTTTTTCAATCAAATCCCAAAATCGCTCAATGGCATCTTGAACTTGCTTCATACATTTGCCCTGTAAGGAATACAATGAAGTCATGTTGAGTTTTTTCCAAGAGTGCTAATCAGGTTTTTCATTTTTGTTTTGCTTAATGTATTTTGATTTGCTTGTATTTCGCACTTAATTTTGTAATATGCAGATATTCCAAAGACAAAGGTACAGATGAAAAGTTGCTGCAGGGGTCTGCTGCTTCTTGATGCCTAATCATTTCATGTGTTGTAGTTCAAACTACAAAAAGTCTAGCTGCAAATCAGACATGATCTAGAGCAAAAGTACCAGAAGAGAGAGTGTGTGTGTGTGTGTGTGTGTGTGTGTGTGTGTTTATATATATATATATATGCCATATATATATATATATATATATATATATATATATATATATAGTACCAGTCAAAAGTTTGAGCACACACGTTACAATATACAAAACAATACATAAGGAGTATCAAAGCAATGTTCAAGAAAATTGAAAATTGTCTCTAAATCTTGGATTCCTCAAAATAGCCACCCTTGCCTTAATAACAGCCTCACAAACACGAGGCATTCAGTTAACAAGTTTCAGCAGGAAATCACCCAACATGTCTTCCCAGCTCTTCTGCAGCAATTCCCAGAGATGTTGGGCACTTGTGGGTAGCTTTGCTTTGACTCTTCTGTCCAGTTCATCCCATACAAGTTCTATGGGATTGAGGTCTGGAGACTGGGCAGACCAGGTCATTAGATTGAGTTGTCCTTCACTTTCGTTCTTCGCCAGATAGTTCCTGCACAACTTTGAGGTGTGTTTCAGTTCATTATCTACCTGAAGAATAAGGACTGCCCAACTAGCCGTAATCCTGATGGAATGGTATGCCTCTGAAGTATGCTATGGTAGCCATGCTGGTTCAGCTTGGCATGAACTTGGTAAAGATCACCAACTCTGTCACCAGCAAAGCAACCCCAGACCATGACACTGCCTCCTCCATGCTTGACAGTGGGAACCACACATGCAGAACTTATGCGCTCACCCTCTCCGTGTTTTACAAATACTCGGCGGCTGGACCCAAATATTTCAAATTTTCACTCATCGGTCCATAAGACCGACTTCCACTCCTCAAAACGTCCAGTTTCTGTGTTTTCTGGCACAAGCAAGTCTCTTCCTCTTATTCTGCACTCTTAACAATGGTTTCTTTGCAGCAATTCTTCCAGTTAGGCCAGCTTCACGCAATCTCCTCTGAACAGTTTATGTTGAAACATCTTTACTTTTTGTAACATTTAGCTGAGCTTGTATTTCAGGGGAAGTTAATCGTCGGTTTCACAGACTTGTGTCTCGAATGAACTTGTTCTCTGATTCTGAGGTCACCCTTGGCCTGCCTGACCTTGTTCGGTCCTCATGAGTGCCAGTTTCTTAAAATCATTTGATGGTCTTGGCCACAGCAGTTACAGACACTTGCAAAGTTCTTGCGATTTGTCTTAAAGATTGACCTTCATTTCTTAAAGTAATTACAGTCTTTTCTCTTTGCTTAACTGAGCGTATTTTGCCATTTTCTGCTCCCTTACATTCAGGAATGACAAACTTGTGCTTATGCTACCTATATTTATAGTAATCATGGACCCTCACCTGTTAACAATAATTGGTGACAAAAGGTTAATTAGGTAACATGCTAGTTAACTCAGAGAACATCCAACAAAGACACTTTTATACTTAGGCCAGTGTTCTAACACCGTGTTATACGTTTTAGACTTTTAACTGACTTAGGCTTCAGACTGAAATTCCCTTGCTTTGGGTGACCATTTCATTGAAATTGACAAGATTTACATTTTCATTTAAAAATTAAATTTCTGAATGCAATTCACTGATAATTATCAGCTTATATAAGTACACGTATCATATACTTAAATATTAAGTGTTTATAGACAAGTTTATACAGTTAAAAGCATAGATAATCATGAAAAGCCTGGTTTCAAGCAGGTGTACTCAACTTTTGACTGGTACTGTATTTGTTGTTATTCATATAAAAAGATATGGGCCCAGAATTGTGTATTGGGTTAATCCGGCCCTGCCTCTATATAATATAGCACTGTCACTCACACTTCCGTCACAGAATCCTACAGTGCAGGGCTTTCCTTTGCGCAGGAACAAGAACTTTCCAATATCTTCATAAGGCTTGCATACTCCATTTATATCTCGGCAGCAAACTTTACAAGAGTTATCCGTCTCTGTAAGTACAGAACGAAATAGCATCTCAGTTGTGAATATGATTAGTATTACCCAGCGGATGAAACAAAGCTGGCTTTTTCAAGGTAGCTCAATACAATTGCACCTATATAAACAACTATTAAGATCTGTTCGATTAATGCAAAGCCATTTTCTACTTAATGGTTACCATTACAGGCACAAGACTTGAGCCCCTCGAGCCCCTCACAGAACGGGATGCATTCCCCACGCCGGCACTTCCCCTTGTCCACACAGGTAATGTCATCAGCTGCATTAGCTGGAGGAGGACATTCACTGCTTGTGCCTGAAGATTTAAAAGATAAATAAGGCAATATGAGAAATGGTTTAAAGCAGGCTCTTCCACATACCCTTGCCCTTGCTTGATAACACAATGCAACATTAAGCATTGGATACATTTTAATACAAATATCTACAACACAGATATTATAGAGAAGTCAAGGCAATAAAGAGAAGGGTGAGGACCCATCATGTAAAGATGGGCCGTCACAGCTGGCTGCCCTGTTTTGTTGTAAAGGAATTTAACAATTCTGAAACAGATGCAGATCCGGGCTCTGAAGTGGCTGACCTGTGCAAGCAGATTCTCCTTTGCAGGTGGCGTTGATGGCTTCCTGGCAAATCTTTCCAGCTTGGTCAAACTTGCACTCCTTGCAACAGGGACTGTTTCTGTCACTGGGGAATCAAAAAATAACAGGTGCCACCAAGTCAAAATGGGTTTCTTAAATTACTGTCAGGAGCTAGTAGTTGCTCTACCGATTACTATGGTTATGGCCTGTTAATTGAATTTAGTCTTGGAATTTTACAAACTGCAGTAAAAAAGGAGCCCCTATACAACAATCAGACATGGTTTTTGCAGGTTGTTTTGTATATTTGTAAATTACAGACTCCAGGTTGCAGCCCGATGACATGACTGGAGAAAAGAGGTTTAGTAGGTTAGCAGGAAACCTTTACCTGCACTGCACGTTGGGTCTGAACTTGCAGCTGGACGTGCAGCAGGGGTCATCGTTCAAATGCACGATCCCTGGGTCACATTCCTCTTCCTCGTCCACGCGAGAGTTGCCACACACTCTGTTGTTTCTCTCTTTGAAGCAATCAGAAGCCTTGCTGCTCAGAGTCTTACCAATGGACTTAATGCTGCATTCGGAAAATCTCTGGGGGTTGGGAGTCACGTGAAAACCATTGCATTACACCGACAAAGTCTAAAATTGTTCTGTTTTGTATATATTTCCTAGTTGCCTTTGTCTCAAATCTCCTTCCTCTCATCAGTTTATTATCACCATTAACCCTGTTGTCCAGGTGTCACTATTGTGTGCCACTTTCTATTTTTCTAAGCTGTTAATGCATACAGGATTTGACATCCAAGATGGACCTTGCCTCCTCTAATAGCTGTGAACAGTTCACAGGGCACTAGCCCAGAGAAAAGGGTATTCTTCATGGAGTGCTGGGATACACGTAGACAGAACACGGCAAAGCAGAATTTCTTCTTCCTCTAGACAGTTGATAAAAACTTGTTTCTATCAAATCACTACTTAGATGAAAACTATTATCCAAGTATATTCTTTCAAGGATGAATTTTCTCTTAACTGAAGAAACAAATTTAGGAAAAGCTTTTTGAAATGATTTACTAATTTGCTAGCATGGCCTATTATTCCTACTTGACAATAGAGACGTAGCTCAGAATGTAAACCATTTGGCAGCAAGTTCCTTAAAATCAAAGGGTTGCTCCACAAACGTTGTCCCTTGATTCCACTGTGCATGGACACTGCTGAATTTAGCCATCTTGATAAAGTGTCTTTTTTTTTTTTAAAAATAAGATGGATGAATAAGATCTATGGATGAAGTTTCAGTTTGTTTTGCTGGAAATGAACTGAGGAGGGTCCTGCACCTCACTAATATAGAGACACTGTAGCTGATCTAGTCTACATCATTGCAGATGTCTATGGCAATATTTGAGCCATTTCAATAAGAACCACTCGGAACGTTTGGAAAAAAATCATAAAAAAGTTAAGGGAACAGTAAAAACAAGTAAGGAAATGCAAGTTGAAGCTGTTTACTGTAAGTTTACTGTACTAATGAATCTGATTCAATGCACACAAGCATGACAGTGGAGCAAGTACCTTGTTATTCTCATGATCTCCACTGACTGCGATGGGGTACATCAAATACTTCCCTCCGTTGTCATCACTGGGGGCACAGTGTAAGAGGTTATCCGGGTCGTGCTCAGCTCCGAAATTGTGGCCCAGCTCATGAGTTGTAACCAAGTCTGCTTCCTGTTCAAAAAGACACATCCAAGGTCATTCAAATTCCAAACAATTGGGCAGGAGGGTCATTCTTCAATGGGCCACAATACATCAATCTCAGCGAGGTAGCTCTTCACCACTCAAATATTTAATTATAGAAAAAAAAAACAGCAGATTACAAAACTGAAATCATTTGAAAATGTAGAAAGTACACATCTCTACAACAGTATTACAGTATCACATTTTTGTATATACAGATAGTTATGTTGCACCTTTACTTTTTTAAAACAAATTAATTATGAATGTTAAAATATTCATGTAAACTATTCTCCTATACCGTACTGACTTTGTATTGAAATGAACATATACAAAAGCAAAATACACTGAACATCTTTGATTGACTTGTTGTTATGTTCATTCTGACGTATACTGTCTGTTCGCATCAGTTTAACTAACCTTGGTAAGAATGGTTTTCCCATAGTTCTTGGTGCTGGTCAAGCCTGTGTTCAAGTAGATGGATTTCCCCAAAGCTTTGAAATTATATGCTGGAAAAAAAAAAGGTGCACGAAATGTAGCTAACTTATGTAAATACCCAGTCACACATGAAACACTTTAAAGACTACAAGTAGACAAAATTAAATTAAGCATAGGCTAAACCCAATACCTAGTCGAGCAGCAAATTCCTAGATAGACAATTCCTGTCAACCACAATTGAAATCTATGCAGACAGTCTGACTGAACAGGTGTAGACTACATTGCTCCCACACCCTGTATAGTGGTAGCTGGAGAACTGCAGGGTAATTTGGAGAAGCACACATGGCCACTTCTTGTGCTGTCCTGTACCAAACAGAAAGGACATCAGTATCCAGTGCTGCACTGACATAAAACCTGCTTCCTTCTTACCGTGAGGACAGATGCCTCCAAGTGCATGTGTTTTCGGAGACCCAACATATGCCAGTCCCAGGGTTCCCTGGTCAAAATCTTGGTATGTGAACAGATGGGCAAGGCAGACATTGGAGGCCTGGTCGGCAATATCTATACTAAATTGCTGAAGACAAAAATGACGAAAGACATTATACAAGATACCAAGCAAAAACAAACAAAAAAAACCTGCGAGTTAAAAAAACCCAAAACACTTAACTGTTAAACAGGAAGCGTGAAATGACCTGGAGCATTCTGCAGCAGTGGTTCACTCACAGTAGTGTATGGCCTGAACACTAAATAGCTGGTACAAGCAACCAGACCATAAGAAAGTTATGTTCCGGGACTGGTAAATGTTGAACACATGATCACTCGATATTGAGTCTCCTTAAATTTGCTGTATTTCACAAAATGCCTTTTCAGATCTAAAGTTAACCGAATTGGGACCTTTGTTGGAAATGAACAAACTGTAAATAGAAGGTCACTGAATTAATGTGATAACAGATTTTGCATATTACTAATAAACAAACAACCCCTAACATACCCCTTCATCTGCCTACAAATTGAAAACCGGCCACAGTTCTATCTGGCAGCAAGATTTGGAGGAAGCGATACGTATCTGCTATCTTACAAGAGATTAATGGTAATATTGGTGCTACAACCATTGAAAACTTGTGGTGCACCGATAATCGTAGACTATAGGCATGACACTGATATAAGGAAAATAATCACAATTGACCAACAGCAGTTTTTGTTACTTTTCGCCGATAATGTACACCAATATTCATGCTTGACTTTCTTCCAGCACAGAACTTAATGTTTGTAATGGTGCACTTACTAAGAAAACAAGAACACAGAGACAGTAATTTTCCTTGCAGTGCTGTGTAACATGCGAAAAACCTAAAGTAAATATGTCTCAAAAGAGCAGTGATTGGAATTTAAAAAATATCTGAAGACAATAGGATAGCCAAGTTGTGTGCAGCAGAACAGACTTGATGCTACATTAAATCCATCGATGAACTGTGAGTAGAATATGATTCTGATGCTTTAAAAAAAAAAAAGGATTGAATCCTACATAACATTGATGGTTTAAGTTATTATTATTATTATTATTATTATTATTATTATTATTATTATTATTATATTATTATTATATCATTACACAATGTACCAGTACATCAAAATGACTTTTTGTAATTTTTTTGATCTTGCTTAGTCTGCATTGGTTGCGGGTGTATCTTTTTTTTTTGGTTAAGTGAACAATTTAAGTGCTACATTTTTAAGCAGTGTGTACTTAAAATAAGAATATAACAAACGTTTTGTAATTGACTTTTTTTTTTTCTACTGCACAGTACAGATAGGAGCTATAATATGCAATGTCTGACAGCAAGTGGCTATAAAAGTTAATGTCACCTTATATATTTTTTTCTACATAAGTGATTTTACTCATACAAATGCAAAATGTTATTTTTGTGTGAATTTTGTAATGAATGCATATGGTCTGTAACTGTCCATTGTAGGAAACTAGGTATAACATTCTAGGTATAATATCAATAATATGGCCATAAATAGGTCTAAGGTCCGAGGACGGTCCTTAATAACCAGGGGGAATATGTAATGATCCCTTATATATTAATCCCAGCTCTGCATCTTTAAGGTTTGTGACTGATATCAAACCACCTCCCAATGGAGGAAATGCACTGTGGGTGCGTGTGTAATGAAGGGAGTTGAACAAGTAGGGCATGGCAGCTAATAATTGTGCAGCAGGAATATCAGAAGATTATAAAAAGCAATGTAACCTGAATGTCTTTCAGAGCTGGTACTAAATACCTGATAGTGAACTCTTACAATACTATGTACATATTGACTAGCTGTGACTTGTGTATCCGATATTGAGGACGGGGTAATGAAGTATGTGACTGAAAATAAACTTGGTCTTCAGAAAAGTCAGGACTTTTGTGTATTCAGTTTAGTACTCTTTCCCTCAACGTTACTTCAGCAGAAGCCTTACATTATGCTGTAAAACAAATGTATAAATTGTTGGCAAGCAGACAATATAATATTATGTTATTATTTGTACTCATTTTCTGAAGTAAATGAAACAAGTAAACAATACCTCTTCATTTTTTTCATAAAAACAACAAGAAAACGATATCAGTTCATTTTTTAATATCTATAATTATAAAACAGTTTAAATATAGGCCCTATGTCTTGTTCTAGTAGTTTACCTTAGCTTACTTGCACTATCTATTCTCATCAGTAGCCAATCGGTATCGGTTGATATGGGCAGATAATCATCAGCTACCGGTATCGGCCAAGAAAATCTTAAATCTGTGAACTCCTAAAGAAAACTACTGCTAACACCATAGAAAGGTACACTTCCTTTAATTGAGACTTGAAGCCACTTTATTTTTTATTTATTTTATTTTTTTTCAGCCGTCCGCTTTTTTTTTTTTTTTTGTTTGTTTAGCTCTGCAAGCTCACCATGCAGCCATATGCAGAACTTACAGCGTCAGAGGACCACGCAGTTCTGAATTGCATACAGGTCAGCCTGCAGGCGCCCGGCCAGCCACCGGGGTCGCTGGTGTGCGGTGAGCTAAGGACTCCCCAGCCGACCTAACCCCTACCCCGTCTGGACAGCGCTTGGCCAACTGTGCACCGCCCCCTGAACTCCCGTCTACGGTCGACAGTGGCATAGCTTGGATTTGAACTGGCGATCTCCAAGCTATAGGGCGCATCCTGCACTGCAAGCAGAGTGCCTTTAACGGATGCGGCACTTTGAAGCCAATTTTGACATAAAGAACAAGTGGATTTAAAATGCATCAAAATCACTCAATGGAAATACATTAATCCAAAACCTATAATGTCTCTATAAGTCACTTGGATATAGGTGTCTGCTAAATAAACAAATAATAATATTCCAGTTTAGACTTGCTAACCTCCAACAGTTGCTTCACATCCCATGCGTCGTCCTGTTCACCCGGATCATTCAGATTCATATTGTAATGCTTCTTGCCCTTTTGAGTGGGAGTGGGAAATTTGTTGATAATAATCTAAAATTGTGGTTTAAAAAACAAAAAAATGAAAACACCTTAGTATCTTCAAGAAATGCATACACTTCACATGTTCCCTAAGGACCAAATCATTTTTGTTGTTCCCAGTACCAAACAGAAGTTATCTTCGATTATCTTCGGTTTACCGAAGAATGACTCTAATATACAGTTGTCCATGAAATTAAGATTAAACACTTTCACTTAAGATAAAAAAAAAACTAATATGAAATACACTTTAACTCAAACAAAGCAACAGCAGAGCTGTGCATTTTATTCAGTGTTTTCACTTTTCTTTTTAATATAAAACAATTCACCAATTGGTTTTATTCTGTTACCATTTTTCACAACATCAATAATCTGAACCGGTTCATAAAAAAAGTCTGAATAATTGTATTAGTAATGTTAAATTGATAATCCAACATTTCCATCAGGAAACCTCCAGAAATAATTACAATAAACCCCAAGTATTTACAAGGATTTCTTCTATGGGAAAGTGAAATCCCTTAAAGAGTTATAAGATTTCATGAACAATATGGAATGATCAGTAAAGCGCTCTTATTACAGACCTGTTGTATTTGCACACCGTATCCTTGCAAATTATAGTCCCAGGTTGTGTTTCTATAAATGTCATCCACTCGATCAATAAGTTCAATCTGTAAGGGGAAAAAACAAAAAAACACAAGACTTGCTTTAGTATGAGACATGTTTCAAAGTACAATAAACAATTCTATAATTACAGCCACTAAAGGGCTAATTATTCTTTTAGGATACCCAGTTTTGCACCAAACAAAAAATACCAGGGTACTGCACACAAAGCCAATATTGAAGGTCTTTATCTTCCGGTAAACAAATAGTCATATGAACATAAAATGGATTCCATATGAGGTCACAGGTCAAAGTTAAGGGAAGTGTTACATTTTTGCCCAGTGAGATTCAAATGGTTTATGAGGTATTAGCAGTTAAAACACAAGAAGATAGAAGCACACCCCAAGGGGATTGCTTAATAACAGAAAACAACTGCGTGAGCTCTTTCAGAACAAGTGTTGCTCCTTCACTGGTACAGGCTTGGCGTATTCCACGTCTCTTACAAGGTAGTTGATAGTGGTGCTCTCCTCGCTGCGCCCCATGTTTTGGAAGAAGCGGTAGTCTGCCACCACCAACAGCTTACAGGTATTCTTTTTGGGATCGGGGCTGCTTTTCTGCCTTTTCCCTCGATGGAGATGCTCTGCACAGAAACACACACAACTTAAGACAAGGGAATGAAACAAGGACACAACTCTAGTCGTAGTTTTAATGGTATTTAAAAATATATATTTATACTGAACTGCAGTTAAAAAAAAAAAAAGTAAAGTACTGTTACAAAGAAAATACTTCCAGATTTGAGTCTTATCAGTAATATTGTCTCAATACAGGACACAAGTCTATCACTCATATTGTGGCATAGTTTATACTATTTTACACTCTATTTTTTTTTACTATGCAAGCTGAATAAAACTAAAAGCTACTCAAAATTGGTTTAAAAATAATACTAGTTCTAAGACAACACTCACACTCTCAACACAATACAGTATGTGCATTTTCAAAAATGACTGACCTATAGCAAGCCATTTAATTAAGTATTTGACATGCTTGCCCATCAGTTGTTGAGAATCTATAAGCAGAGATGGACTCTCATGAGCTTTACTTGCAATGAATGAGATTAGATGCTGTGTCTGCCTAATCAATAACTTGACAAAACGCATTTAAAATAGGTTTTTTTATCAATCACAGATATAGATTAATGTTATTAAAGAAAGGGCAATAGAATTGTTTTTGCTTATGACGGATCCAAAATGACTTAGATCATTTAATAAAAGTAAAATGTACCTGTGAGTACAACACAGGCTTGAGGGAGCAGAAATGCTCATCAATTTTTCAAAAGACACCAACCTTTGCTGTCTGCCTCTGCTTCCCTGTACCATTCCGGCAATAATCCATCCGTTTTAACAGAGCCACAGACACTGGGGGAATGCAGACGCCCAATATCTCGGATATCCTCCGATTTGTACACCAGCATTCTGCCATCAGGTGTTGAGTTAACATATCTCCAAAGAGGCTGGGAAGAGCAGACACGGGAATGCCATTACAGCAGATACTTATTTATGTAGCCAGTGTCATGGTATTAAAAAATACTGTGTTGCATAGGTTATCTTGGGTAAAGGGCTGCAATGAACTACCTGTATATTAAACATAACACAACTGCGTACCTCTATGTTATACTCTCCTTCATCTGTAAGAATGTGGGCCGTGAAGTCAGTATCATCAATGTGCGCTTGCACTCGAGAATTCTGTTCCCCTTTAAAAGAAACAACAGCCAAAATTAGTAACAGAAGAAATAGAATTTCTTTACTATGCCGGTTTGAGCCCTTTATATTCACTGCTTTCAGGCGACTCGTACACGTTACTGGCTTGCTTGAGACCCAGTGGCAGCGTTCCCTCCAAGGATAAAATGCGCACATTTTTCATAATTATCATAAATATCAACACCAAATCGAGACTCCAAAATCTCAAGGTAAATATCATCTAATTTATTAATTTTTTTTTTTTTAATTTAGTCGTTGCCAATTATTTTGTTAATTTCTCCCAATTTAAAATGCCCAATTATTATTTAGGCTCAGTTCACCTCTAGCACCCCTGCACTGACTGGGGAGCGGCGAAGACGAACACGCTGTCCTTCGAAGCATGTGCCGTCAGCCGCCCGTTTCTTTACATACTGCGAATTCACCATGCTGCCACCCAGGAGCTACAGCGTGGGAAGACAACGCAACTCCCAGGCAGCTAACAGGCAGGCCCGCAGGCGCCCAGCCAGACTATAGGGGTCGCTGGTGTGCGGTGAGCCGAGAACACCCTGGCTTGGAAACTCAATCTGTTGAAGTGTCCAGTACAAAAACTCTCCTCTCAGCAACGACGTCTTCAATTCCGCGTTGGATCAAACTTGGCACAAAGCTTTCAATTTTCGACAGAATCAACAAACATCTGCAACAAAGTCTTCAACCCTCGGTATAGGATCTACAACAGTGCCCCTCTGCTCTGTCCTTTTCGTTTAATCTTTTAGCTACGCAGGTAGCAGGGCACAGTTTCTTTTGGAAACTGTGGTTTTAGGTGTACAGCAAACCTAGACTGGTTTGTCTGATAAGTCTCTATAAGTAAAGTTTTACGGCAGTCCTCTAGCCGGGCCTCAGTTTCATTGTTTGTGGTCGTTGACTCGCTTGCAGCTTGCTTCCTAGTCTTGGGTCTGTTTTTGATGTTTTAATGTCAGTAGGTCACATAGTTCAGTATGTCTGTAAGGAACCAAGGGGCCCTTTTTCTTAAGACACAGCAGTTTGCCCTGTTTCTCAAGACACACAGTTTCATTAATGAATCCAGTTACATTTCTAATACACGTTCATGTATTATCAAGTGTTGATAAAATATCGGACAACCCTCTTTCCACAAATATCGGTCCATCTACCGAGTTAAAATCAAGCACAAAAAGGTAAACAAAAGTCCGCTCTAGGATACTTATACTGGATATGGTCTGATCCAACGCTTTCAGAGTTCTCATTCGACAACGAACACAATAAATGCTTCTGTCGGCAAGAATTATTTATTATTAAAATTACTATTAGTAGTAGTATTATTATTTTAAATGTTCACATTTTAATAGGGTATTTTCTCTCTATTGCATTTGAGACTGTTTTAGTAATGGCTTTTCCAATGAATGTACATCTGGAAAGATCACTCCAGAATTTGCTTCGGCGTCTTTCTACAAATGAGCATATTCGGGCACAGGGTGCTCTGCCATATGGGAAATGATACAACGATACAATTTGTGTGAAAATGTTATCTGCTTTGTTTTCTCTAAAGCTGATGGAAAGGCATGGTGTATCAATGGATGCAGATCCTATATGAAAAAATTATTCCTGGCAGTTTGTGGATGTACTAAAACACTGTGAATGCTTTGCGAGAGTCGAGGTTCCATACTTTGATTTTAGTCGAAAGCACAGCTATTGCAAACGAGAAGCAGGTGCTGTTTTTCATAAAATATCTGTCATAAGTAAGTTTACAGTTAACTTGTACTTCCTGTCCTACATATTTATGAATTGTAAAAATATATACTCTATTAAGAATTAACAACATGGTAGCAGCAACTCACTAATAAATTCAAAAATCTTACGCGCAGAAGGATTGTTGTAATGTAGCTCTGGACAAATCGGGTTTCCTTACTACAAGGTGTATATTGACAGATATACATATTCTGATATTTTAGTTTAGACCATACTTTTAATGTGATTGTGCAAACTGAAACACTAGTAATAGCTAATAAATAACAATGGTTATTCTGTGTGGGGTTATTATTTTTTTAAATTATATCATCATAGTTGTATTCTTATTTAAATGTGGTATAATAATAACCCAACTGAACTATGTAATAATATATCCAAATAAAATAGATTTTCATTGGATATATTACACTTTTGACTATAGTATTGTGTGCTTTTATTGGATTTCTATGCATTTTAGTCAGAACTGAAGGTTAAGTTTTTCAAGATGGTTACAATTAAAAGCAGTGCAGATACTAGTGTTTTATACAATTGTATAAAGCAATTCTATGCAGACCACCAGTTAAGAATGCAGTCTATATTTGTGATAACTGATGGGGCTGGAGTTATGACAGGATTTCAGACAGGCTTCATAAAGGTAAATATACGCTTCATAAAAAAAAATATATATATATATATATATATATATATATTATATATATATATATATATATATATATATATATATATATAAACAAATTGTAACACTGTTGAGCTACTTGTGTTGGAATACTGTTTCAAAATTGTATAATGTGACAAAAATAATAAAATTAAAAATTTGATAATTTACCCTTTCTCACTCAAAATGGCAAGTTTCTCAGTATCTAAAAAGCTTAGAGGGAACGCTGCCCAGTGGTAATATAAAGTCAATTGTGAATGCATTTGTTAGATATGATGAGGCACATATAACTTTTGTTCTGAAAAGCAAATAAAGCGATCTGCTAACCAACAACATGTCCAGTAAAGAAGTTCTGCCACTGGACAGGATACGTTTCTTCTTTGCCATTTTCACCTACCACCACTGCTGTAAAGTTTTCTGAAAAATGGTAGGGGCTTGATGTCAAATAAAGTTTGAAATGTCTGGAAAAGAAAAAGAAGAGACAAAAACAGAACCGACTTAAACTGGGCATTTATAATAAAATACAAGACATTTTCATTTCATAATCAGTTACTTTACGATAAAATGTAAAATGATTGCTTTTTTATAGTCGTCTTTATATTGCACCTTAAAAACGTAAGCATTAGTTTTGACGCACAGCAGTGTTCTAGGACTCAAGATAATATAATATACCAGATCCAGATAAAACTGCACATTTTCTGTTAAAATACTACATCACATGTTTACCGTTACATTTTTCAGCTTATGTGGGATGGTGAAAAATATTACATTTAGACTTCCATTAATGAAAAATACTGACTTATGTGCAGCATTGTACCTAACCAGCAATTTAGTTTGCCTTAAAATTGTAGCCCTCTACTATTACTGGACGGCCTTCAGAGTAATAGTTTTTAACTGGCTTTGCAAAAATATATACATGTATGTTTTCTTTAGATTAAAAACACATACCAAGGCATACACAAAACACAAACATATCATGTAGTCTAGGAATCTATGTGATTTTTAAAAAAATGATGGATAATAATCTCTTATTGTAACTGATGGCTGATCGTAGAGGACATGTTCCCTTTCAGTTCTAGTTATAGTAACAATAAAAATAATACACTGAACAAAAATATAAACAAAAACATGCAACAATTTCAAAGATTTTACTGAGTTACAGTTCATATAAGGAAATCAGTCAATTGAAATAAATTCAATAGGCCCTAATTATGGATTTCACATGACTGGGAACACAGATATGTATCTGTTGGTCACAGATAACTTAAAAAAAAAAAAAAAAAAAAAAAAAAAAAAAGTGGGGTGTGGATCAGAAAACCAGTCAGTATCTGGTGTGACCACCATTTGCCTCATGCAGCGCGACACATCTCCTTCGCATAGAGTTGATCAGGCTGTTGATTGTGGCCTGTGGAATGTTGTCCCGCTCCTCTTCAATGGCTGTGCGAAGTTGCTGGATATTGGCAGGAACTGGAACACGCTGTCGTACACGTCGATCCAGAGCATCCCAAACATGCTCAATGGGTGACATGTCTGAGTATGCAGGCCATGGAAGAACTGGGACATTTTCAGCTTCCAGGAATTGTGTACAGATCCTTGCGAAATGGGGCTGTGCATTATCATGCTGAAACATGAAGTGATGGCGGCGGATGAATGGCACGACAATGGGCCTCAGGATCTCGATACGGTATCTCCGTGCTTTCAAATTGCCATCGATAAAATGCAATTGTTTTCGTTGTCTGTAGCTTATGCCTGCCCATACCATAACCCCACCGCCACCATGGGGCACTCTGTTCACAAGGTTGCCATCAGCAAACCGCTCGCACACACGACGCCATACACGCTGTCTGCCATCTGCCCTGGGATTCATCCATGAAGAGCACACTTCTCCTGCGTGCCAGTGGCCATTGAAGGTGAGCATTTGCCCACTGAAGTCAGTTACGACGCCAAACTGCAGTCAGGTCAAGACCCTGATGAGGACGATGAGCACGCAGATGAGCTTCCCTGAGACAGTTTCTGACAGTTTGTGCAGAAATTCTTCGGTTGTGCAAACCCACAGTTTCATCAGCTGTCCGAGTGGCTGATCTCTGTTGATCCTGCAGGTGAAGAAGCCGGATGTGTAGGTCCTGGGCTGACGTGGTTACACGTGGTCTGCGGTTGTGAGGCAGGTTGGACGTACTGCCAAATTCTCTAAAACAACATTGGAGGTGGCTTATGGTAGAGAAATGAACATTCAATTATCTGGCAACAGCTCTGGTGGACATTCCTGCAGTCAGCATGCCAACTGCACGCTCCCTCAAAACTTGAGACATCTGTGGCATTGTGTTGTGTGACAAAATTGCACATTTTAGAGTGGCCTTTTATTGTCCCCAGCACAAGGTGCACCTGTGTAATGATCATGTTGTTTAATCAGCTTCTTGATATGTCACACCTGTCAGGTGGATGGATTATCTTGGCAAAGGAGAAATGCTCACTAACAGGGATGTAAACAAATGTGTGCACAAAATTTGAGAGAAATAAGCTTTTTGTGCATATGGAAGATTTCTGGGCTCTTATTTCAGGTCATGAAACATGGGACCAACACTTTACATGTTGCGTTTCTATTTTTGTTCAGTGTATAAATGCATGTCAATGAATTGCACTAGGTTACCTGTTCAGGGCTGTGAAGCTCAGCAACCGCTCCACGTGGGACTCAGGCTGCAAGTCTCTTTTTCTCACAGAGTGCTGGCGGACACTGGACAATGAGAGAACATCATAGTCTGATAATACCGAGCTGAGCTGCGATTCTGAAAGAGAGAGCAGCTGTTAGTAGCATGAAGGAAATACTCGTGGCTATCCTCTGATATAGATGTCATTAAAACAGTGAACCACACTGGCCACTACACCAACCGATTCGCTAATCAAAGGAGAAATAAATAAATCACATCTTGCTTGAAATGGCCTTCTTATTCATTGTCACTCAAAAAGACTGAACTTCAACAGTCAGCACCCTTACAATGAGGTGTACAACGCACCCATAACTGTGAAATAGTACACAAATAAACATTTACAATTCATTCTTAGTTCATTTTAGTATTACTACATAAATGCAACACCACTTAATTTAAATTAGCGATTGCAAAGTACAATTATCCACGTTACAAAATTCTAGACAAATGTTGAAACAACAATGGATCTGGGCCTATCTCTCTTTAAAAACTGCTGATACAGTAGTCTATTCCCTTACCCTTGCCCAACCCCTATTAGGTATCCATTCAGTAGAAGAGGTTTATTTGTTGTAAAACCCCATAGCGTGTGCTAAGTAATGCAATTAAAACGTGTGACTAACTGCATGTCATTACGCTCAGGAAAATCTAATTGCTGGTTCCATTCCAAAATGTAATTGGATTTGTCAGAATTGATAAACTTTAACCTGTCACTTCAATCAGATTCAAGTTAAAGTAGATGGTTTTAAATGCAAACTTAAATGCAGCGACTCTGAGCGAATCAAAATTTCCAATTTATACTAACCCAATCTTGGAGTGCTGTTTCTGCTGATCAGAAACATTGCTGCACATTTGCTTTTAATCGCATGAACTTTAGTTTCCCTCAACAGTCCTATAATTTAGTTTTAAAATCTTTAGAACAATTTAAATACAGGAATCCGCAAGTAGCACTGTAGAAGCAAACATGAACATTAGCACCGCAGAAAGAACACAGAAAATGGAGAGCCTATACAATACACAGTATAAACAGAACACAGTTTTCATACACAAATGCCGCTGCTGAGCCATCTCAGAGACGTTTAAAAAATTATTTAAAATACACATTCACACAGCACAAAATTGCGCAATCTATGGCGGTATAATATCATCATAACCCTTTCACACAGCCAAAGGGATCATGCTTCAAACCTGGCAGTCAACAGATCATTTTCATGGCAATGGAAACTAAACAAAAACAAAAGGAATAATAACGAATATATATATATATATATATATATATATATATATATATATATATATATATATATATATATATATATATATATATATATATATATATATATATATATATATATATATATATATATATATATATATATATATATATATATATACCATATTAGGCGCGAGGGGTGCGCGATAATACCATACCGGTATATATTGTGATATTCATCAGGCAATACAATAACCGGTATTTGAACAACACTACTGGTATTTTTTCAGGGAAATGTCTAAAGGAAAATGTCAGCTATTATCTCATGAGATAATCACTTCCTGCGAGAACTCGTAATGCGAGCTGTGCTAACACAAAAGAAAACATGGCAAAAGATCACACAGATTTTGAGCTGTTTAAATTCTGCAAAGCAAAGTCACATGTGTGGAATTGTTTCCTAATAAATCTAGAAAAGGATGGCTGTATAGAATCAAACAATGCGCTATGCTGTTTATGCAAAGCTGAAGTAAAATATGCTAGTGGTACCACCAACCTCACACACAGCGGTGTAGTCCTACATCTTAAAAGTACTGGAATTACAATACTGATTTTTCTAAAACAAATTATACAAACTCATGTTTTATTTGTAAATTGAACTTGAGGTAACATTTAATAGGTAATGCATGCGTCTAGCATGTGGCTTTCAGGCTAGTCCTCCTAAAAAAAACAAGTATATAAATAAATACATAGTTTATAACAATACTTGCCAGTAAGTGTTTTTCTTTTTTCTTTTAAATAAATATGTAGCACTTATTTATGCTTTTGTAATACATATTAAATATATAAGGGCTCTGCACTGACCGATCTATAAAACAGCTTTAAACCTGTGTTTACAGACAGTCACAGGATACACTTTTGAAAAACATGTTCAATATAAAATGAAAATAAAGATATAATAAACATTTAAACATTACATTTAAAAACAATGTTTTTTGAGAATTTTAAATAACTTTCAAAACAGCACATGCACATTGTCCACAGGATCCAACAAAAACTGTTATTGGGCATTTCATATAAAAGTTTAATTTGTCATATTACTAATATTATACATTCCATAAAAATGACAAAAGCAGTGTATATATGTAGATTTATTCTGGTAGCACAAAATCTACATCAGCATAATTCATCATCGAATTCTAATATGTATCGCAATATATTGCAACACAACGTCCTATCTTTTAATTAATGGCACTGGAGAACTGTAGTGTACTCTAAACTTCACTGTGCTCACTTTGTCTTCTCTATGAACATGTATATATGTAGAAAACTTAAATTAAAATATTTAAGTGGGGAAGCATCATTAATATTATTTTAATTCAGCTGTCTGATACCAACTGCAGTGTAGTAAAAGTTGCAGGCTTGTCGACCACCTATTGCATATACTGTCAACAGCTACAAAAAAAATGCAGATGCATTGTTATATATATATATATATATATATATATATATATATATATATATATATATATATATATATTTTAAACAGCCTGTCGTGTCTGCTGTTTACTTTGAGTTTCCTCTGCATTCTGAATTCCTCCGGATTCCAATTACTACCTCTTTCTTGATCAGTCATTGCATTAGAAAAAAATTAAAGCGTGTAACACCGCCGACAAAGACACCCAACATGTCCAGTCATGTGGGATGTTAACTTTCAATCCACACCCTATATAGTGCTTCAGTACAGACACAGCATTTCACACAGTTAAGACGGCTCAGTGCCGGCTCTGATCCATAAAATATGTATTTATTTTTCTTTATTTAAGACTACACTGCAGCCAATGGGGGGGGAGGATTCAAAAATTTTAGAGGGGAATGGCAAAAAAAAGGCACTTTTGCGCATATATATAATATATATATTATATATATTATAATATTTGGTAGAGCCACCTTTCGCTGCAATAAAGCTTTAAGTCTTTTGGGGTAAGTATGTACCAGCTTTGCACACAGTGTCGGAGTGATTTTGGCCCATTCTTCTTGGCACATTTGCTCCAGGTTGTTCAGGTTGGTTGGACGACGCTTGTGGACCGCAATTTTCAAATAGTGCCACAGATTCTCAATGGGATTGAGATCAGGACTTTGACTGGGCCACTGTAGGACATTCACCTTTTTGTTCTTGAGCCATTCCAATGTTGCTTTGGCCTTGTGCTTGGGATCATTGTCCTGCTGAAAGGTGAATTTCCTCCCAAGCTTCAGATTTTTAGCAGACTGAAGCAGATTCTCTTGCAGCATTTTCCTGTATTTTGCTCCATCCATTCTTCCTTCAATTGTAACAAGATCCCCAGTCCCTGCTGATGAGAAGCATCCCCACAGCATGATGCTGCCACCACCGTACTTCACTGTAGGGATGGTGTGTCTTGAGGCATGGGCAGTGTTAGGTTTGCACCACACATAGCGCTTTGAGTTTTGGCCAAAAAGCTCTATCTTGGTCTCATCTGACCACAAAACCTTTTCCCACATCCAGCTGGGTCACTCTCATGCTTTCTGGCAAACTCCAGATGTGCTTTCAGATGGTACTTTTTGAGTAACGGCTTCTTTCTTGCCACCCTCCCATACAGGCCAGTGTTATGCAGAGCACTTGATATGGTTGACTGGTGCACCATTACTCCACTCCCAGCCACTGAACTCTGTAGCTCCTTCAAAGTGATTGTTGGCCTCTCTGTGGCTTCTCTCACAAGTCTCCTTCTTGTTTGAGCGCTGAGTTTTGAGGGACGGCCTTTTCTTGGCAGTGCCCGGGTGGTGTGATGCAGCTTCCACTTCCTGATTATTGATCCAACTGTGCTCACTGGGATATCCAAACACTTGGATGTTATTTTGTACCCTTTCCCTAATCTATGCATTTGTATTACTTTCTCTCTAACTTCTGTAGAATGCTCTTTGGTCTTCATTTTCCTTCAGATTCACAGCCTTACCAATGATCCTTCAACAGTGGGGTTTTTATCCAGAAAATGTGACAGCAACTTTAATGGTTCACAGGTGGAGGCCAACGGTAAGGTAATTGTGTCCTCGTTAGGGCAATTTCTTTCATCGGTGCAAACTGGGAGCTTCCACAGTACAGGGATTGAATACTTATGCAAGCACGATATTTCAGTTTTTTATTTTTCTTAAAAATATTTCCCAACATAAAACCAATGTCACCTTACAATAATTGATTCTGTGTTTCAGTGTTTAAAAATAAAATATCAAACAGAACGGAATTTCAATGTACCATTTGTAATTCAGTAATATGAGAGAATTGGTCAGGGGTCTGAACACTTTTGCAAGCCACTGTGTGTGTGTATATATATATATATATTACTGCATCATCATTCAGACTGGTGTTGCTTTAAAATAAGCTGCTTTCAGGAGACCTAACAGACAGAGCACTCTCCATTGCTTTTGCCATTGCCTGACATGTAGCTTTTCCATGCAGAAGAAAAAGGTGCCTTTCTTTTAAACCAGCGCTCCATTTCTTTCTTTTTAACTCTTTACACTCAGCCCTATTTCCACCTGTTTTTCACTGTTTTCATTTCATTTATATATTTTCCTGGTTTTAGTCACAATTCTAGCAGAGGTATTCTGAACAAGCTGCAAGCGGGATACCACACGTTCTGGGACATCAGAAAAATGTGCATTACAATAATCAATTCTAGATTAAACAAAGGCATGCATTAGTCTCTCAGCATCAGATATGGAAATAATTGGTACAAGTTTGGCTATATTTCTCAAATTGTAAAAAGACACTTTTGTAACTTCCCTAATATGAGTGTCAAGTGACAAATCAAGATCAAAGATGACTCCCAAACTCTTAATTTCTAGTTTAAGTTTTGATGAGAGACTGCAAGGGTCAAGCTTATGTAGTCCCACATCTCCTTTTAGTTGATTCTGTGAGTCCACTACCATAACCTCTGTTTTATCTGAATTCAACATTAGACAATTCTGTGACATCCAATGCTTGATGTCTGTAAGACAAGTAGCTAATAACACCCAGCAAGAAGAAATTCCTGGCTTTAGGGACAAATATAGCTGGGTATCATCAGCCTAGCAATGGAAGTTTGTGCTGTGTCTGCGGATAATGTCACCTAATGGTAGCATATAGCCTAGCCTATAACAAACACAACAGGGGACCTAGACTGGAGCCCTGTGGAACACCACAGACAACTTCCGATAATGACAATTTTACCTCCCCAATAGAAACGAACTGAAACCTATCAGAAAGATAAGATTTTAATCAGAAAAGGCCACCTCCAGACAGTCCCACTGTGCTTTTAACACAATTCAGTAGGATGGACTGGTCTACAGTATACAGTGCAGTAGTAAGGCAGGACTTAGATCTGGAAGAATTAAAACTGATGTAAAGCCTGAGCCACAGCTTGTCAGCAGATCATTCACAACTCTGACAAGGGCCGTCTCGGTGCTATGTGCAGCGAATATACCATTAAGAGTTAGAATTTTTTTGTAATTGAATTGCAACAACACTCTCTAGAACTTTATCTAAAAAATGGTAGGTTGGAGATTGGCCTATAGTTATTGAGGACTTTAGGATCCAAATTGCGTTTCTTAAGCATAGGCTTTACCATGGCTACCTTAAGTGCTGAGGGAACTATACTGGAGAAAAGTGAACCAAAAATCTTTTTTTTTTTTTTTTTTTTTTTTTTTTTAAACGTGGGTATTAATAACACCAAGAACATATTTTAATAGTTTTGTGGAAATAGGATCAAGAGAGTATTTAGTAGCTCTCTGTTGAACTACAGTAGCTCTGTCAGTTCCTGTAAAGCAGTGGTGGCCAATACACCAAACACTGCAATCCATTCTGGTGGATCTCAGTGGGATCTGCAATCCACCAGTAAGCTATGACCAACAATTATTAGCAGGATTTCATATAACAGTGTCCAATACGTAAGATAACAATAATAAAACAAAACAACCACAACAACAAAAGTGTAACAAATGCACAATCAAAGCATTTTTAATATTAAGCATTGGTAGTTATAAAACAGAAACTTACCAGCATTTTTCATCTGAGTCTTGAAACCTGGTGCAGGCAAGGCTCTATGCTAACTTTTTTTTAGGCACACGTGGGCCTAAGTTAAAAAATGTAGGGGCACACAAAAAAATATATACAATTTTGCTCGAATTTATTTTTTTTTACTTCCTTTCTTAACACTTTTGCATCAACAAAATTATAATGTATAATTCCTGTTTATATAATTGTCTGTTTACGGTAGCGGAGTGGTCTGGCTGACATTTGTGGATGTATGCCTCTCTGCGTGCCGCTTTGAAGCATATACTTTCACATTTGAACTTCTGGCTCCCTGTTAACAATGCAGTCTACCTGCCATCAGTTCACCTGCATTCTGACAAAACGTGCAAAACATGGACTTTTTTATGTTAACATTGTCAAAATTTTCATCTGTGCTACTGGACGACACAGAAGGCTCTCCCGATCAGTAACAAAAACTCTTGTGTGCTTAGATGTTAGTGCTTGTTCTGATTTGTCCCAAGATCCACCAAAAATCTTTTGGAATCAAACATATTGGCCACCACTGCTATAAGGTAATCAAAGAAAAAGCCCCCATAGTAGCCTTAATAGGTGTAGCTGGTAAAATTGTGCTGGAGTCCTCCTTAACAGAAGGTGTCTGGAATCTCATTTCTGATGTCAAGCATTTTATTTTTAAAGAAATGTAAATAGTCATTGCAGCTGTGAGAGGTGCCAATGCCATGGGTAGGACTATTAGGGGAAGGATTCGTTAATTTATCTAGGGTAGCAAAACGAAATCTAGGACTATTTTTATTTGTTTCAACGCCAGAGCCTTCCTATACTTAACCAGGTGGCTCTTCCATGTGATGTAATGAACAAGCAGTTTAGATTCCTGCCGTCTCCGTTGTAGTTTATGATATTTCACCTCATGAGTTGTATCACTAAACCATGGTGAGCTTTTTTTTTAAAGTTTTGATTGGTGCTACAGTATCGAAGATACCAGTCAAGGTGGTGGTGTAGGTATTAACCAGCTCATCTACTGATGAGGACTCAGAGAGTGGTAATGAGCTCAATACATCAGAAAGCTTAACAGCACTTGAAGAATTAATTACCCGGGGTTTAAATGTACGGTCCACAGTCTTTGCAGATACTGGCAATATCAATCTTATAATCCTGAATAAAATCACAAATTAACAGAGCCATTTCAGACAGATACCTGACAATAAATAAACCTAGGTGTAAATTGGTCCAATCAAGAGCATGTGATTGAGCA
Organism: Polyodon spathula; assembly: GCF_017654505.1. Lineage (NCBI taxonomy): Eukaryota > Metazoa > Chordata > Actinopteri > Acipenseriformes > Polyodontidae > Polyodon > Polyodon spathula. Next base: position 1,903,447 of record NC_054538.1, on the reverse strand, counting down.
GGGGTAATAGGAATTTGATTAAGGTTACTGTAGCACACACTTGACAGCTCAGGCAATTCACACAGACCAAAATGCTGCATCTGTGCCAGTGTAGTGTTATTTTCAGGTACGCTGTAAAAAGTGGTACATTGCGCTTGCCTGAGTACCCTTAAACAACTTCTGCTAAGAAAGTAGGGAAGTGCCCATTCAAATCTGTTAAGCTGTTTTCGGTCTTTTTCATATTTTAAAATGTAATTAAACATATTTTTACACCATTAACATAATAGAATGCCAATAGTTTCATATGCAATACATTGGGTCTTGTACATTTTTTTTTTACTTCTGCAACTTTGCCGTGGACTTATCATTTTGTCTTATTTGTTGTGATGTTTTTTTTTTTCTTTTTAGAGAAACTGATTGTCTGTTTCCAGTTTAAGTTTGAAAAAAAAAAAAAAAAGTATAATTCATGGCAAATGTACCTGGTTGACAAGGGGAAAACATCCATCAGATCGCAATTGATCGCTCATGTACCAAAATCTGACAGCATACTACTTTGTACCATATTGTAACGATGTACCACTTTCTAACACTACACTAGTTCTGAGCTGTCACAACTCGTCTGTGTGAAAGCGGTAAGATTGTATTATTCACACAGTAACTTTCTGTACACTTGCTGTGAAACTTAAGTCACTGGTGACATTGTATTTATCTCTGGGGAGATTCTGAGTCTCAACTCAAGCATGGGCTTTACAGATTTCATACATTTTAAATAAACACATTAACACCAAAAAAAAAAAATTAAAAAAATCAGGCTTGTGTATCCTACTGTATGTATGAGTTAGGACGATCTCATTCCTCAATCCCTTCACCAAAAACAAAACAATGCAGGCCTGTTAAACAAGTGCAGTAACAACACGCACAATTTAAACAATGATAAATGAATTACAGCCAATATATTTCTAAACCTCTACTCACCCAACTCGTGGTCGTTTTCTAATATTTCCGACTCCTGAGGATTTCTGGCTCCATCCACACAAAGGAGAAAAGTTAGAAGTAAAAACGAAGTTAAAAACAGTGTCAACACGGCATTGACAGGCGCGACCAGGCTGGCCTGAAGCCGTTTCACTTCAGCACAGGCTCCTCTAGTTTTTCTTTTCAACATTGCTTTGAGAGATGTTAATTCTGTCCAATATAGATGGATTTCACCGGTCCTTGTGTATCTATGGCTTTATCAAACTTGATCCCCTTTCACTCCCATAACTTAGGCACAATATCTCTGGTCGGTTAAGTACATAAGCGAAACCCGTATGTCCGATGAAGGCGCCCACACCCGGAAGTACAGTTCTGTGTATGGGAGGATGAGAAAGCTGCCCGTGCTGGGCGGAAATGTGATCTCGGGATTTAAATATATTATCATATTGTTATTTATAGGTTTACAGCGAGCCATGAGTGTTATGAAACATACTTTATGATACTAGTGGTGGCTGATGAGAGCTGTTAGCACTCTGTAAATTGTACGTAGAAACTGCAACGACACAGGGTTAATGGACGGCCCTTACACAGACTCTGGAAGCAATCACACTACTATGATTTGGCAATAGAAAAGGGAAGGAAACCAACACAGTCCTTGAATGCTCATGCAGTTTATTGAAGCAGAGCCCCAAAGGTAACAACCTGCACATAGTAAAAGTAGAGGGGGTAACTACAGGGAAGTGTCCCACTGTCACGGTGACCATCGGCTCTCACCATATCTCATCCCAGTCCCCCTCCCCAACGTTTAATTATCCCTTTATGCCAGTTATAGGTTACCCATGATCCTATGCGCTGTGCAACTAATGTGCATAACGACCCTGTGCATGTCACAATACTGTACTTCTTTGCTGTGAAATGTTGGCGTGTAGACTCAACCCTGAATGTGTCTCTTTATCTAACTACAAGTATACATATTATAGCTCGTAAAGAACAAAGTAAATTAATTGTTATATTAACGTGACATTTCCATATTGTGTACTTTACCTGAGACCAGTGCTGTAAACAGTATGTGAAGAAGCCATTTCTATGCAGCAATACCATTACCCACTCGGGTATATCTAGCACCAGGGCACCCAGGCACCTTCACTGACCGCTTCATACAAACAAGGTGTTTACACAGCATATGAAAAAATAAACCAAGAACGTTATAAAAGATCTGAATAGAGCTTTGCCATTGACCTGGCACATGGTCATTGTGTATTAAGAAGAATATGCTAGTATGTTCCTAAATGTGGGCCTTAATCTTCATATCAGAAAACCAAACTTCTTACATCTTAATAGCAGGAGCAATACAGTGGTAGCAAACAAATAAGAGGTAAAGAACGTGTATTTATAAAGCATGGGTTAGAGCAAGGGTGCAAAATCATGTATCCCGGCAGTAAAAGAGTCAATAGGCATATACTGCTTCAAGCTCAAAGGGTGCATGTTCACTGTTTAAAAGAGAATTCATAAAAGCTTTTCTGTAAACAAATAAATGGCAGGTAACCTTCTCCACTGAAGGATATGCAACCACCATCTTTGTGAATAGAACAGTAGTGGGCCAGAGATACACATTAGATCATATCTCCATTATTTGTTAAGGGTGAAAAAAAGAAATTAATTAAAAGCAAGATCTGTTCCTGTACACAGTCTGATTTGCTTTGATTATAATATGATTAGCAAGATTAGAGAAACGCACCAATCCATTCATAACCTTTTAGCAGCAGACCTATCTGATAAGCAAGATAAGTGCAACCACGCACTTTGCTGAGGTCTACTTGAGTCATGCCTTTGATTTAAATAACAAACAACCGTAATTTCTTTAAAAAACCCAACCTGCTGATTAATACAAAGCTGCAGCACTGCAGTGCAGTTACAGAGATAAAGGAAATCGAAAGATGGAGAACTAAAAAAAAGTATAACAAGCTGCAACAGTATGTAGATTCTATGGACATACCTTTAACCTTTGTACTACATGACTGCTAAACAAGGAAAGCAGTTTTCTAACACCTTGCTAGCATTAGCAACATGATCACTGGTCTCATTTGTGGTGGTGTTTTTTTTTTTTTTATTCTTTGCATTATTGTTTTGGTACTTAATTTGGGTAGATGCAGATTTGCAAACACCACTCTGGGAAGATTTAGCCTATGCAGCATTCCTCCAACCTGATACTGTGAGTCTGTCATAGGAAGTATACATGCACCCGGAAGAGTAGGTGAGGTTTTACTTTTTAGAATGGTTCTCATCCCCAGTTGAAGTTAAAACAAGCTAATACAAAACAATGGTAAGGGGACCAGTTCTGATGTGGATCATGATACCAAGAGAAATAAAGCAATCCCCCTGCCTGTGGATTGCATTGAAACTCACCTCACCTGTTTTCTGGAGTGTCATCTGTAAAGGGAGTACTATACACCTTACCTGCCGTGCACTTCCATTCTCTATCAGTTTCGTGCAGTTTTGAATGAAGCAGTTTCCAAAAAAAGTAACTGATAACTGGTACCATATACAATACAGCTCTCAGGCTGCATGCCTTTTGTTTAGTTGCACAAGGTCATTTCACCCCATCAGTGTCTCTGGGATCACTGTCTGCAAAGCATGACAATCTGTAGGAGTGCAGCCGGCTGGTTAATGACAGGAAAGAAGGTGAAAGGACTGCCTGAAGGCAAGGCATGCAAACAGATTTGTTAAAACATCCTATACTACCACATACATGTAAGAACATAAGAAATCTTACAAACGAGAGGAGGCCATTTGGCCCATCTTGCTCGTTTGGTTGTTAGTAGCTTATTGATACAAGAATCTCATCAAGCAGCTTCTTGAAGGTTCTCTGAGGGTGTCAGCTTCAACAACATTATCGGGGAGTTGGTTCCAGACTCCCACAATTCTGTATAAAAAAGTATACAGATATTGCTCCATCATGTCCAGTGACTTCTGAATCACCTGGGGCTGTCAGAAAATCTAAGAGTAGGGCAAATTCCCATCTAGTCGCTAGTCTGGATTTTGGCTCATCTTTTGCCCAATTGGTGTACAACTGGTTATTTTACCAATAAATTATAACAAAAAAACTATAATAATGTGATGTAGCATTGTGAGGGTGCTCATTTTGGGCTACTGTAGGCTACAGCTCAGATCTAAATATTACATTAATGTTTTGATAACATCACCAGATGCCTCTACGTGTGTGTATTTCATAGCTTTTGATACTCAAGCAGAATTAGTGTCCACTTTGAAGCTGAATTTCATTCTAACATTTTAAGATCTGGCAACTGGGTTGAATTTCCCTACCAGTAGCAGCCGCTAATGATTGGTATATTTTTTATAATAAAAAATTTTTATATAGCACCTTTCATAGTGGTCCACCATCACAAAGCGCTTTACAAAATACGAGACTAGGGTGTGTAAACTATGCATCAGCTGCAGTCACATACAACAACGTCTCACCTGAAAGACAGAGCACAAGGAGGTTAAATGATTTGCTTGTTGTCACACAGTGAGTCAATGATTGAGGTGGAATTTGAACCAGGGACCTCCTGGTTATAAGCCGGTTTCTTTAAACACTGAACAAACACAGCCTCCTCTGACAGAAAGAAAACTACAGCAAATAAAGTATAAATTAATTTAGTTCCGACTAGCATTTTCAGTACTGTTTTAAATTGAGGTCTCAACTGAACATGTATTTCAGCTTTGCGTGACTGATCATTGCATTGATGTGCATTTATTCTATTTTTACAGGTGAAGGTGCAGCTCCCCCTTTGGTTTCATGTGGGTGTTATCAGGACAAAAAAATAAAAAAATCAGTGACACGGGGCCAACACCACCTGCTTTCTGATGAAGTACAAAATACAATTTAAGGCAGCTCAACTATGGAAGACAATTGAAAACAGATAACACAGCATGTCTGACTGAAAATAAGGACCATGCATTTGATTTATTGCAATAATGCTGTTAAGTGTTTTTGAGAGTAGTTAAAATAGGGAAACACCAAAATCAGAAATATGTAGATAAATTGGTGGATTAAATATTATCTTAATTCAATTGACTTGTAATCTATTTAATCATATTCCAAGTTATCAAAAGGCAGTTTTGATTAGTTGGTGACCCAATTCACATTAATTTTAATTAATTTGGGCAATTTCTTTACCTTCCAGGCTATTTAAATGAAGCTATTCCCACTGAGTTTAAATAACCTATATTCCAAAATCTCATTTTAATACTCAAATAATTCAGACAGACGTTCAAATGCACTGTTACATTTTATTTCAAGTTGAAATCATTTTAAAATTAACAATCATGCATTAAAATGAATGCCTGATCACCAAGTGGAGTCAATACAAATTGGATTTGGCCCCATGAAATGTTGATGTAAATAAAAGAGGTCTGACAGTATTTCACAAACACCACCTTTGAAGAATAGGTGTTCAGTCAACTATTGCATCAAATCTCATCATTCTGCACAAAAAGCCTTTCTGCCCTTCCAAAATGTCACAGTAAAAATATAATGCCAATATCTCAACCTTTAATTCTTCGGAATATTCAAATTTATTATTCATCAGTCCCAATTCTCTTGTTACAAACATCTCCAGATTACAAATCCATGCACTCATTGCACCAGACCTCATTTTAAAAATAAGACTGGAGACCAATTAAGCAAAATCCCAAACAAAGGGTTAGTTACAACATGACATCCTCAATCTTTTTTGGTTGGCATATGGTTCACTTCATATTACCAAAGCATTTAGTTCTGAAATACTGTTACTGTATCTCTAATCCTGTAACCGCCAAATGCCATTTAAGTTAGAATAAAGGTACTGAACCTGTGGCAACAGATGAGCCAAGTTATGTAGTGTTGACAGGTCAAATAAAAGTATGTTTATTCTTAATCCATCAATATACACTTAACTACATCCACCAACCAAATGAGGGCCCCCCCCCCCCCCCCCCTTTTTTTTTTTTTTTTTTAAAAACATGTGTCAAAGGATGACTTCAGAAATGCTATGCAAAACAAAATACACAGGACAGACATCCATCCAATTGGTTTATAAAACGTCATTTTATTTCATGTTACATCGCTGTTACATAGGGCATTAAACATATTTCCACAAGGCTTTTGGGGACTACAATCAATGATTAGCAAAACACAGCAGTGGTCCAAATCTCTAATAACAAATCACTGGACAGACCAAGCACCCTTGTACATGTGCACAACCCTGCACTGAAGAAAGTACCAAATTGGACATTTGGTGTGTAGAATTGATTCCATTCCAGTGTACTTAAAAAGGACATGCATGTTGACAAACAAAAAAAATAATAAAGTTGGTCTTAAAGACGTGCCACCCTTTTACTCAAGACATGCTACAATGTTACACGTTGAAGTGAATCAGAACTAGGCAGGAGTGTTTGAGGGCTTGAAACCTAGGACAGCATCTGGGTGTGGAATGCTTATCGCTTCCCAGTTTAAGCAGACACTGGCCCCTACAGCAGCACGGAACAGAAAAGATTGGGTGCCTTGTAAATAAGCAAGCATAATATGCAGGGTCAGGCTGATGCTGATGGTTATGCCTCAGAGAGCTCCTTACATAAAAACCAAAAGGGTACAATAAAGGCTATGAAGGGACTACCTTGGCTAAAGTCACTATTAACCCAACCCCCCCCCCCCCCCCCCCCATGAAAGTCTACAACTTAAAAGGACCAGAATTCAAACCACTGTCACTTAGAAGACTGGATTCCATACGTTTAATATCAGATACACTAGTCCTTTACTTTTCATGGAAGTTATTTCATGTTACATAAAGTGAAGCCATTACTTTTCTACAGCAGTAACCGCAAAACCAGGAAGGCAAGGACAAACAATCAAAACAAACCAAGGAATGGAGTTCCCCACACAAGCTGCAGTGTGAGAGAAGACAAACTGCTGAATTTCCATACACAGCTATTCAATAATGAAGGGTTTTCATTGCTAGAAGAATTTTGAGTGGAGCAATAAGGAATGGAGACGTGTAAAAAGGTTGTTTTTTTTTGGGGGGGGGGGGGGGGGGGGGAATGACCCTGTGTGCAATTTAGTTCTCGCCACCTTCTGCTTCTCCACCTTCACCAGCTTCTCCAGCATCCCCTTCATCTGCTGCATTGTCAGACGTCCATAACTGAAAAGGGAAAGAACACTTACATTTTCCTCCTTTTGATAGGGGCACCCTTCATATTAAATTGTACAAATGTA
>NC_054538.1:1833743-1891243 GCF_017654505.1 Polyodon spathula | reverse complement strand
ATTATTATAACGGAATATTGATTCTTTGAAGTAAGGTGATAATGTCCTTGGAATAAAGTCAGTTTGGTGTGACCATAACTAGTTCTTATCTTATACAGTAAATAGGATAAATGAGCGATTTGGATTTTTGACAGGGTCCGACATTGGACTGAAAAGGGGAAATTGTAATGTCGGACCTTGTCAGACATAGAACCACAAAGGGTTAAAAAGCCCATTTAGTGGTTTCACAGAAAAAAAAAAAAAACGACATTAAACCAATTTTACTATTAACGTGTTTCTCAGTTTTGAGTGAGATACACGAATGGATTAACAGGTATCAATCGCACTGAAGTAGATTAGAAAAGACAATGTAAAGAGACCTATATAGACATATGCAGCAATTTATAGGAAGCTATTTATTTTAAAATGCTCAGAGCCCTTGCAGCCAACGCACTTCCCAAGATGGCCGACTTCCGTTTTTCTCCTGCTGTCGAGACCGCACAGAGGGGGATGCGTACTACTCCCCTTATACAGCGGCTTTTCAAAATGGTTTTATTTTAAAAATATATATATATATATTCAGAAGTTAACTCTTATTAAAATAAACCGAATCTAGCACCCCTAATGCAGATGCACGCATATTATTCTCAGTTGTTAAAAACTCAAGTGCTTTATTTCTTTTTAGAAACTGGAAGTGTTCTGATTCGAATAGAAGCTGTGCCTTTTTGTTTAACTGATGCACATTATTAACTGTTCTGTTAAAAAAAAAAAAAAAAAAAAAAGAATGCTTGTTCTTTGTTTTGAAAAATAAATGTCCATGCATCGATTATTGTTGATAAATGCGTATACGATAACAGAATACAAAATTAGGGTGCCAATTGCACCAATAACAATAAGCCAACGTCAAAAAAAGTCCCATGAATATAATATGGCAGCCAAAATTAGGTCACAAGTCAAAGTCTAGAGTGCCATTATAATTTCCTCAGTTTCAGACACTGAAAACATGTAACCGGCATCTTAAAACAGCTGATGCATCAGTGGCAGATTTACAAGTACACACAAGGATAGCCAATAACACTACACCAAGTTTCAGCAGAACTGAATAAGCCATTCTAACGTAGCCTTATGTTAAACTCTTTGAGAGCGCGAGTGCCTTCATATACCACCAGACTCAGACACAGGTACCTTAACTTGTGCTAAAGACCAATGACTTTTGCACTAAAATACTACAATGAACTATCACTTTAACCTTATTGCAAATTGTCAGCGTTGCTGTTCCAGGTGCTGAAATATGGAAATTGCTGACAAAGTAATTATGAAAATATGCAAGTCTACAGCGAGACATACTGATCAACGCTTCCACTAACAAATGCTGTCCAGTAAATGCAGCAACACCTCCCACCCTGAATACAATCAGTTTTAAATGATGACAAAGGCAACTCAAACTTAACACAGGTCTGTGACTTCCACCCCAAAGCTGTAAATACAACAATGGAGCCATCAGTGACATGAAAAGGGAGATCCATAACCTACATCCACTGTATGAAAATGCAAGATTGACAGACAGAGATACTCATGCTTTAATTAACTTGTGCTATACAGATCCATATAACAAGGTAATTTCCCCTCAAGAAAACTACAAAACTAGACTATACAATAGAATGTTTATCTTCAATTACATAACTCTAAAAGCCAACAATTGAAATATGTTTGCCCTACACAGGCTACAGATTAAAGCCAAATTGTTCCTTCAGTTCTACCAAACATGCATCCCGACCCATTACCTGTACAATACAAAACAGGCAAGATAAAATTAGGCCTGAAAAAAAAAAAAAAAAAAAAAAAAAAGGGATAATTAATAAGGGATAAGGGATTAATAAGGGATTTGTGCTAATTTCTGGTTTCTCCCAATTGAGAAACTATTACCAATAAAAAAGTACCCCCCCACTGTGCGCCACTGACAACCACAAACGTGCTGCATAAAAGGATCTTGTTCAAGCCTGACTGACACAGTGGCGATTCTAGAATACAGCTCCAATGCTCAAATCAACCACACTCACTGGCACAATGAGCCACAGATACACCAACCCTGTTCCAGTTTGCAAGACAAGCTGGAACCAGGACATTTTCTTTGTACAAGATGCGCTACACTGAAACGTGCATTTGCTTCCAGCTACCCGATGGCATTGTCAGCATCCTACAGAAAACGGCAATTTAGAAAAGGAAAAAAAAAAAAAAAAAAAAAAAAAAAAAAAAAGGGGGGGGGGTAAATATTACAAATAACTTCAAATTAAGTATCAGTGCTCAAACAGCCATGGTTTCTCTCCCTTCCTACCGGGACAATATCAACATGCACTCAAAGGAACGAGTTACAAAATCTTGACAAAAAATTGAACTTATAGAAAAAAACAACTTTCACGTTGCATTGAAAATTCTTATCTAAATACATCTGGCAATTAAAAACGTGCTCTGCAGCTAGAAAAAAAACACATAATTTGACAGAATGAAGATATGACTGGCTTAAAACCACTTCAATTAAGTTTTTTTTTTCTTTTTTAAAAAGACAGTTTGGGTTATATCAAAACTAAAGGTAACATTCCATGAGCTATAAAATAGGCAAACCCCACCCAATTCATAAATACAGCATGCTATACTGCTATTATAAGCCCATTCAATTCAGTGACATCAATACCCCCCCTCAGGAACTGCATTTGACAGGAGGGAGGATATAGCCCCTTCCAGGGGCCTGTTATATGGAATCAGCATGATTCAGTTTGCAGGTAGACTAGGACATCTGTGGTTTAAAAAAAAAGACACACATTTATTTCTGAATTGAATAAAAAGGCTTACATCAATCTGTTTCATTGTAATGAGATATCTACGGTATTAGGTAACCTACAAACTAAAAGGAGTTAGTGCAGCGGCAATCATTCAAAAATACGGCTTGAAATGTACTCTAATGTGTTATCCAAATTAATTCTGCCCTACAAAAAAAATTTTGTATTTTACTCCCAACATTTATTTACTTCAGTGATAACACTTCACAGATACAAAGTATTTTAATATTCAAACATTAAAAACATTAACAAATACTGTCTTAACTAGCAGTACCTGTCCAATAGCCTGATTAGAGAGAACAGATAAAGTAGTTATGCAACACACAAGGCAATATCCTCAGTTTAGTCAGAGTGGGGTTCCCCCACCCAGTGTTAAATCTTAGCTCGAGGTCAATGTCTATCAATACAGCTTAAACTCAGGCAGAACAAAGCACTGTTCAAACAAGGCCTGACTCACCTAGTCACTCCAGCTCCACCCTTAAGAAAACACACACCTTAGCTAAACTAACCAACACCACCTGCACACTTCACAGCGACCATCTTATTCTGTTATGAAACAGAATAGAAGAGGTGTGTGCTTCACTTAATGCTAACAAATAAGATTGGACAAAATGACAGGTCCAGGATTACCAACTAACTTTCCATTAAAAAGGTGCAGATGTGTGTGGATGGGGAGTTCAATTCCTTTGTGAATTCAAATTCTCACCCAGAGCTGCTGTTCACAGACCTAGCACCATTACTGAATATTGTAGGATTAACTATGTTTATGTTATATATATATATATATATATATATATATATATATATATATATATATATATATATATATATATATATATATATATATATATATATTCAAGTTTTGTGGAAGGGTGTTGCAGCAGGCATTTTGGCTTGTGCCACCCACTTCCCATCAAAAGGACTCTTATCAAGTCTGAGCCCCTAATCCAAAAGGCATTTTGAATTTCTACCACTGCTGTCTAGTCCATGGAGAACAACCAATATCCCCATGAGCACAACTTTGAAACAGACTATGTAGCTAGTCCCTCCTTTCCTATGGACAGCAACGCAACTCCTGGTGAATTAGACTCTCATTCCTGCAGCAAAGCATTTATTGATCCAAGGCAAATGGGTGGTGCACCTGCGGCAATACTGCAGACACAGGAGATGAATGGTGCACAGATTTTGTTACCGAAGATACAATACTATTGAATTTCAAAATCAACATGGCAGTACTGCAGCAATGTCAAAGTCCACCAACGACGCACGTCCCATACATTTATGGAAACAGCACCGTTGTTGGTTGGACAAACACCTTCAAACAATATACTCTGTCTCAAACCACTGACCATTAGCACATTGTAAAAGTTTTGTTTATGTTGAGTACTTAAGTAAACTCAATTACCTATTGATATGAACATGTCAAAGTAAAACTAACATCGTATTTGTGCAGATCTCAAACTGCACAAATCATTTGACTTCTGCAAACGATGGTATTACATACAGTACTTACCCTATGTATTTTTTATCCTGACACACAAGTCTGAACTTTGCTAAAGTGAAACGCGGTGCACTCTCTCCCCGCCCCCCGCTTTAGAAATTAAGGTTATTCCAGAGGGAAGTGCGTTCGCTCTTTACTCACCAGCACATCATTGCAGATCTCCCTCAACTCTGCTTCCACCTTCTCTCGGTATTCCTTCACCATCTGGAGTTTCTTATCACTGCCTTCAGTTTTCTGTTCGATGCTGGAAATGACCCTCCAGGCAGATCTCCTGGCACCTACAACGTTTTTATAAGCGACCGAGAGAAGGTTTCTTTCCTCGTTGGACAGCTCGGCGCCCTGCTCGGTCACCGCCTTCATCGAAGCTGCCATGTCGTCGTAGCGCTCGGCCTGCTCAGCAAGCTTTGCCTTCTGAATCAGCTCTGTTTTATCCATTATAGTTAGATTTAGTTATTGTATTACTATTATTAAATTACAAAGTTTTCAAAATGCGACGAGGATCAAACTGAGATATCTATCGTTTGCAAACCGTTGAGCAGTCGTAGATGTGCGAAATTACAGTCGTTCAAATCCTGAAAGTAAAATGGAAACAAAAAGACAAATCAGTTCGTTGCACAAAACCAGGTCAACACACCAAGCACCGATATACATACAAACTGTTAAATATCAGCATTAAACCCCATATCGAGATGATCAACTCGATTGCATAATCAAAATTGAATGGTTAGCCTTTTTATACCATCAGACAACTCCACTGCAGACTTCGCTAAACGACTTCATTTAATTTACATTGGTCCGGGTTTAACCACACCGAAAGCAAGATATATACACAAGTCTGATAAATTATAGCCAAGTGAAGTCTCACAATGGGGAGCTGCTGAAACTGTAGCCTGGGAGGGTAGGTACAAAAAAAAATTCAAATCTCTTTAAATACATTTAATAAATAATCGATAACATAATACACCCATTATCTATCAAAATAATATTAACCGGTGCCTGTCAGCTTCAAGTGCCTATTTCGTGATCCCTTCCATGCAACACCTTGCAAATAAGGTTGCGGTACTTCCCTCGCCGTCTACTTCGCGTTTCATACCAAACCACGACAAAGATAACCACAAAATACAACAAAAAAATAAGTACTATTTTGACATATACATTTACAGAAAATGGCGGCTTCTTTGAGTAGGGGAAGAGCAATTGCCGGGATAATATTTGATTGACAAAATGGATGCGGCAAAAACTGTGCCGCTACAATGTAGTAAACCTGACCAGTCATGGTTTCTGGCCTTATTTGAATAAAGCTGTCCTCTGTTTTAATGTCTGTATCCTAGTTCCGTAACCCCGATCATGTTAAATAATGTAACCTGGCAAGAGATAATAAAATTAACATGAGACTAACCTCCTCTGTCTCCGTTCGCTCCTCCAAATTGATCCGCTTTGGCCGGGCTTGAGGGAAAAAAAAAAAAAAAAAAAAAAGAACCCTCCCGTCTCAACCAAACCCTGACAGATTAGACGTATCTAGCCGACCCGGCCCCCAATAAGAAGCGAAATATCCCCTAGTGGAACGATATCGTTCAGGCTGCTACCCAATAAACTTAGAGCGCGGGGAGTAGAGGCGGGCACTACGGGATAGGTTCGAGTGGCCGGTAGGCTGCGGTTGGGGCCACGGGGTTTCCTCCAATAAGAACAAGGGAGAAAACGTCACTATTGCTATGGTAATCCCCCCCCCCCCTTCCCCTTACCACAACCAACGCCACTACTTAGCAGCAGAATCAGAATCACAGGTCCCGGGCGTGGCAGTATGCAGTTCTGCCGCTCTAAGTGTTTTTTGTGCAGTTGGTGAGAACTAATGTAATGAGTTACACAAGCTTGTCAGTCGCTGTCCTTGTCAGGAATTTCAGTAATGCGCTGCCATTTTCCATTGGCAAGTCGGTGTGTTGCAGTTGTGTAAAATGTGACAGTCAGTACATGCGTTATACATGTCCCTTGGTGTAGGAGTTGTTCATGGATGATCTGGTCATATTGCCACACATTAAAGAGTTAGGACTCCACGTTTTCATAGATCTACACACTCAGTAGTCACATGCACAGACTATGAGATATTATGAAGCAAAAAAAAAAAAAATTGTAGCTGATGTCAAGCAGCTTTTGTATATTGAGTGTGTTGTATCACACCTGCTCTGTGCCCTAACCCCCACATCTTGTTTTAACTTGGCTAATTTCGTATCACATATTTATATGGTTAAACTTCCTTGCCCTGGTTTTGTTTTTTAACTGCAAATTGGACATTTCAATGCTTTCGTCTGCAAAATGTGACAACGTTTGAGTTTTTGATCAGCCCTATGTGCCAGTAAGTGCCTGTTTGCTCTCGTTCACTCTGCACATGACAGAAGGCACAGTTTGGTGTAAACTTGGTGTGCATTGATTCATTAAACCTAAAAATACTGTGCTGCACCTGCAATGCTATTCAGATACTGTCATTTTTTAATTTACAAACTCAGTAAGCTTTCAGCTTGAAGTATGTAGAAATCAAATAGACAATCCCAAGAAAATTTACCATGCATAGTGCGCAATGGCAAACAACATATACTCAGAGTTTCTGGAGTGTTTGGTCTGTAAAAATACTTCATCAATCCTGACAGATTCTTCTTTTTTTTCAGATATGCAGTAAAGGAAAATAATTGACCCATGCAACATGGGCTAATGAGACCTAATATGTCAAATCTGAAAGGACCAGTAACACAGAGGCACCTTAAAATGTAACTTCTGTGTATCTTCTTAACAGTTTTATTGTGTTGCAAATAGACCCTGTATAGATCTGCTGTTTGGGGGAAAAAAAGTAGGGATTGGCATGGCTAGGAATGTGCAAAGCAAAACTCATTCTTAGTTTCTGTGAGGCCAAATATAAAACAGTTGAGCTGCATTAAGTAAAATGTATTAATTTAAAAAGTACTATGTGACAAACAAACAAGTAGTACAGTACATGATCTAATATAAATATAGATATATATAATGTAAAAAATCCTCACACTCTCACGGTTCATTGGCCCTTTAAGAATAGACCCAGGAAACAGAAATTAATTTTTTTCAGCGCTGATGCACACTTTTAATAAACACAAAGTCAAAAATTAAACAAAACAAACAAGCACCTAGCTCCCTCTTGGAGCACTAACTATACAGTCAGGATTCCCTAACTACTATCCCAGACAGCTAAGCTGTTTACGGTACCCAAACACAAAAACCACACCGTTGAACACAGTACCTTACTACGACTGCTCGGAACCAGAGCACACACAGCCCCAAACAAACTAACTGTCTCTCTTAAATACCCTGCACCTGGCTCTAATTTACAATTACCACCAGGTGCAGGGGATTACTAAACAATAAAACAATTAAACAATTAGCCCAATAACACCCAAATGTGCATTCTCACATTTTTTAGCAGGGAAGGATTTTCACCCATCCCTGCTATCTCACTATATATATATATATATATATATATATATATATATATATATATATATATATATATATATATATATATATATATATATATATATATGTGTAGTGTCCTTGTCTTTTACCAGCTTATAATAGACTCCAAGCTATTTATTATCTTGTACCTCTGGATAAAGTACAGTAAGGCTGGCAGGATAGGATTGAGCTGAATAGTCTGGTGGTTTTTCGATGTGGACAGTTTTTGCAGTGGAGGCTAAGGAAAGAAACCAAAATTTAAGGTAGTTTAGAATCTAGGAGAGGCAGGAAGAGGCAAGTGAATTCCACCCTGTGCCAGTAGTTGTAATGCAGTTAATTGCAGTACATGTCTGTTCTAACGGTTTGCACTGTGTCAGTTTGGCACTTGTGTTGCAGGCTGTATTCCATCATTACTCAGTCTCTCTTTACACATTTCTAATGAGCAGCTTTTATTCTGAACTATTCACCCCAAGAAAACTGTAAACGATACAGAGGAACTGACAGCTACAGCAATATATTTGTGTTGGGTTTTAATAGCTGAGTGGCAAGATATACCAGCCTAAACAAATTGCCAGTTACAGAGTGTATTTTTGGTACAGTTTGTGAAGCCTCAGATTAATTTGAATATTTATTGTGTAGAAAAAATAAATAACATAGAAGTATAAAAACCTTTGTTACTGATACCTATTTACATAGTCAAGACTAAAAGCGCACTTTTATAAAATAGCTTTATTAATATTATTTCTTATCTTAGTAATGTAACTTTAAAATTGCTGCTTTTGTATTATGTGTATACTGTTATTTAAATGGTCTGATTGTGGCAGTTGTATGTGCGACATGCTATACAAATTTATTATGGTTTGTTCTTTTTTCCGTTATGTACTGTACAGTGCTTTGTGATACTTCTGTATAAAAAGCACTGTATAAATGCAATAAATAAATAAATAAAATATGCCTAAGCAACAATAAAGTTGTATCCTAAAAAGGAGAAAATAAAAACCTTTTGGAAATAGAAGGAGCATTATTACACTTTGCCACTAGTTTTAAAGGTAAAGTCTTACATGAACATTATGTAATACAAGGATAAGGTTTTTTTGTGCATTGTAAATAACTAGCCAGTAGTAACTTTGATGTAAGTGTATCTATTTTAATTGGAAAGTAAATCAGTATTCAAATTGAGGTGGCACTGAATTGTTTGCATTGTTTGTCTATTATCTTTATTGTATTGGTTAGCTATCTCAGCACCACACCCGTGTTTTAAGGTTGTGTAAACAAATACTCCTTTTCCACTGGCTATTGGTTGAGCCGAGCGAGAACCAAACCATAAAACTCTGGTTTCACAACACATCTGAACGCGGCTTGGAGCCGTGCAGGACCAGGGAAGGGGTTAATGATTTTCGTGATTAAGTTGCGTTGGTCCGTCTGCTCTAGGAAGACAAACAAAAATACAAATGACTGCCCTCTCTAAAAAGCGGTATTCTCCTGTTGCATAATCAGCCCGTTGTTGCATTTCAGTTTTATTTAGTAATATATGAAGAACAAAAAAGAAGAAACACACAACCATAACCTTTGGATCAGCCATTCTCAACATCATCTACATGCGACTCGACACACATTGTGTACGTGACATCAGTTACAGGCCTTGGGATTTGCAATGGAAAAACAACCATTTTGAACTTTGTTTCAGCGCCCCTGCAATTCTGAGATATGTAAAATAGTGTATTTTCCTTTAAAATGGTCAATTGAAAAGCATTAGATCCTGATTTATGTTAACATCCTTTTCAGTTTTCCTGGTTTCTTCCACACTGAAATGTTTTCGTGCAACACGATCGCTTAAGGATACTCCCCCTTTGATTACCTACTAATTCCTTTTGTGTATTATCCAGTTATGTACTCTTGACCATTCTTGCTTATTTATAGCTTACTTCCTGAAAATATTCATTGCCAAAAGTCCAGTCTTCCTCTTCATTGTTAACATCCATCAGAGCCAGTTTGTTAGATATATCATTATTGTACCATTTTTGTCTGGGACTTAATGAATACTTTGTTGAAGTGGAAAAATATAAATAAATAATTTAAAATTTCAGTTGAATATGTTGAGCCAGTAAAGAAACTACTAGTGAGAACATGGAAGGAGATGGAGGTGTTGTCATTGTTTGATTTTTTTTTAAAGAGATTGCCCTGCAGGTCAATAGAATATGTTAAAAAAAAAAAAAAAGACAAACTCATAGGTATGTAGGATGTGACTATGATCATTTTCACTCTCAGCGTAGGCTAGCACTGATAAAATACATTAATTAGGTGGGAAAGAGAAATTAAATGGCATATTATGTGTGCACCCTTTTTGAAAGATTGTAGTTATCATAGCTTATTTTAGTTTTGTATTCTTAATTAAACTATTGTAAAAGTGCCCTGTGTCTGGGTACAGCATACAGAAATGTGTGATGGTTAATTCTAAGTATGTGAGGCAGTATGTGCCCTTTGCAGCTGTTCTGAGTTTTAAATATCAATACTGTAGAGTGAAAGTAAACATTGCTGGAGGGGAGTGAGCTCTGTTTTTGCTGGTAAATAACATGTATTCATATGGAAATAGCAAGAAACTAACACACATCAGCAAAAATGAATAAGCAGGTATTCCCTTTAAGTATCTGATGCAGCTGTCATGCTGCTTGTAATGTGTAAGGGTTTTAAGAGCTGTTTTCAGTGCTTGTTTCTTAACAGCCACACTGCTGCAGACTGAGACAGAGGCTAATGTTTGTTAAGGTGTGTCATGGCAACGCCACATTTCTCAGATTCCTCCAGGCTACTATAACACTGTGTGAGCAAGATAGGAGAGGTTATATTTCATGTAGAGTGGTGGGCGGTGTGAGGAGAGGTGAGTGGCCCACACCTGACTGGTGTCTTCTAGTGTTAACTTTCCATGGGACACACCCAGAGTGATAAAGAGGCAGAGGAAAGCCCTCTTCTTGAATACAGTTTCTTTCTGCTCACAGCGACTTGTGTTTCTCAAAGGGAGAGCTGTTTTTGATGCATGGGCTCAAACTGCCCCTCCCTGATTTTGACCAGCTACCCCTTTTCAGCTAAAAATGAGGGAGTCAATACACAAACCTGAATTCCGAGATCTTCAAATCACAATTCTTAAGTTTTGTTGGACCTGGCAAGTTGTTCAAAGAAGGACCGAGCTATTCTATGGAAAGTAGTGTTGGGGGATTAGCAGGAAACATTGTTTCTTCTAAGAGAACTCAAATAGTGACCCACCATAGTGTTAGAGGTGTTGCCTTATAGATGTTAAACCAAGTATTGTCTACATTATGGATAATTAATAACAATAACATGCTTTGGCATACTTTAGTGGTATTGGTCAAATTGAAAAGATAAATACAAGTAATTTTATGTGAAGCATGCACCACATTTCTTTTTAATTATTAACCCACAATAACCCAGGGAATTTGGCAATTCTTCAACAATGCAATCCTTTTTGGAGTCGGTTTAAAGATGGGTGGCACAAAGCCACATGACAGTGAACTAGAATTCCTAATTACTTTGATTCATGGATTCGGCATATGAGGAATCTAATGGATATTTTTTTTCTTTCTGAAATTGTGTTTTTTTAATTCTGTGATGAAATGTAACCCACAGGCCTGATAAATTAATACAGTTAAGGTGGTGAGGGAGTTATGTGTTCAGTATGACATTTCTTACTCATACTGAAATGAGGAGCACACCTACTTGCTGTTATAATTGATGAATAGGCAAACTTATATAACAAGTCTGTGCTGTACTCCACCCTCAGGGTCTTGTCTCCTGAATCCTGCCTAGCAACAGCTCACAATCAATCTCTCCTACACTACCTAGTGCTGTGAAAGATGTAAGTGAGTCAGTCTGGCATCTGTGTTCCAATGGTGTAATGTGCGGCAGAGTCTTATCCCTTTGGTTTCTGTAAAACAACTGGTGACAGTAGGGAGTCCAAAACTGTATCACTAGAGAGTCAGTCTCATTTTACTGCAGATAATAGGCTAGCACTCGCTGTAAAACCTGATCATTCTCATAATGCCTTCTGGTCTTATTCTGGTCTTTTCAGAGTAGCATGCAAATAATGCAACATCATGCTTGCTGTTGATTCTCTGTAAGTGGACACGTAGAGATAGCAATTATCTTTAAGGGGAAAAAAGAAAAATGAGGAAAAAACTGCCAGTGATAAGGACACAGTACTTTATAACGATTAACCAGCTTAGTAGTTTATTGAATATTAACCACTGTTTATATTCTCACACATGGTGCATAAACAGAAGAAAGCATCGTTCTTTGTGAAAACTTCACTTCAAGGTTCCTTCACCCTTCTCAACCACAATAAATCACCTGTACTGATTGTTGCTCAGGTAAACTGCCAGTAGCACTATGCTCACTAGTGGGGCGCTTTACCCAGGTAGAGATGGAGGGCTTTGCAAGGTTTGGACTAAATAGATCTCACTGGCATCAATCTCTTTATTCAAGCCTTGGGAAAGGGAAAATGCTTGCAGAAATCCATCAATAACCTCACATTTCTGTTATTTCTATTGAAATTACTATTTAATTATTTTTATTATTATTATTACATCTGCTGTAGTTTTATAATAGATCCCAAATAATAGTTTGGACAAACCTGGGACACAACCAAGCTATAGTTACCATAACATCTAAACTAATCACATTCTTGTTTTTATACGAATACAGTAATTTAAGACCGTGCCTGGGTTGTAATGGAGCACCAACCCAACATTGTAAAAAAGATCATCCCAGTATTGCCAGAAAATGTACTTATGTTTTTGAACAAATAAATGAGCTACACAGAACATGTATAGAATGTTTTTATAGAAAAAGTACGAAGCACGTGACACTGGAGTCAGATACATTGATATATCAATCAATATGAAAGTGGTTCCCTGCCAACAAAGACCTGTATCAATTAATAAGCCTATTTTCTTTGGCATATCCTGCCTTCTTTTTCCTGGCACAGATCACCTCTTTATCTCAGTTTCCTGGATTCTTCCTCCGTGCACCACTATTAGCAAAACAAAGCAGGCCAAGGACTGGAGTAGCCAGCTTAATGCTTCCTCTGGGGTTTACTCTGTATATTGTAGTGATGTCAAGAAGGACACAAAGCAGAGTTGCTTAAAGTAAACACTTGCTTTATTCTCACACAAATAAATCGAACAAAATAACCAGTTTAAACAATCCAGATTCTTGTAACTGTTCCTTCTTCTCCAGGCTAACCCCGAGGTCCTGCTCACAGCCCCTTTTATAGGGGAGCTGGAGGGAGGCAGTGCCCGCCTCAGCCAATCCACATATGGCTGGAAATACCCCGCCTGACATCTGGTGAGGGAAAGTATAGGCAGATGGCGATGGGAAACTCCCCAGCCCAGAGATCCTGCAAAGTCCCTGCCTGGCAGATGTGGGGAAAGTCCCCAGCCCAGAGATCCTGGAAAGTCCCTGCCTGGCAGATGTGGGGAAAGTCCCCAGCCCAGAGATCCTGGAAAGTCCCTGCCTGGCAGCTGTGGGGAAACTCCCCAGCCCAGAGATCCTGGAAAGTCCCTGCCTGGCTGCTGTGGGGAAAGTCCCCAGCCCAGGGACCCTAGAAAGTCCCTGCTAGGAGAGGTGGGTGGCACCCGCTCTTACAATATACACAAAGTAAACAAATAAACATGCAACACTGACGATGTATATGTAAGCTCCCAAAGAGACGGAAGCCTCAATCTAGCAAATTACAAACTAATGTACACACACACACACACACACACACATAGTAAGCACATTTTATTTTATGGTAGTACAGTTCTAAAAGAAAATGCAAGATAAACTACGTACTGAACAGCAGTCCTTCTGAACTTGGTTTTGCTGTTTTGTTTTTAGTTCAATTGTAATTCCAGTACTCAATCCCATGCAAATATATAAAAACAATGTGCTTACTATCTATGAGAATATTTAGTTTCGGTTTCTCTTGCAGAGAAATTACAAACAAGCAAGTTACAGTAAGAAAAAAAAAGAGTAGGATATATTGTAGTTTTTACAGAAATCAAACTGATATTCTGAGGTAATTTTTGGTGCAAAAAAACATCTACGTCACACTGTTGGATTGAAGTGCCACACCAGCATTGTCCTACCCCTTAGCAACCAATGGGCACTCCTTATTCGCTGGTACAGTACTCCCCTGCCCTTCTAACTCCTACCTAATAGGCTCTCGGTAACTGTCACCGATAAATGTGCTGTAGTCAAAGTAGGTTAGCTATATACGCTGCTACAGACAGACACCTACTATCCCTGCTGCTGCATTCTCTTTGTACGCTGCACTATATATATCGATTATATATATAGATAGATTCTATATATAATATATATAATATATATATATATATATATATATATATATATATATATATATAATATATATATATATCAACAAAAAAACATAATATAGTTTTTTGTATTGGGACTAGAAATTCACAATTGAGTTTGTTGTCTCAAGAATCTGTATATGTATTTCCTCATTATTCAGTTTCAGTAGACATAAAAAGGATAAGTCAAAGAAGTAACATCTATTTTCTTTTTTCCTCCACTTGTTTGAAACAAATGTCAAATAAGTGTGACTAATGAAACGTGGAGCTAGTGTGGACACAGAGCCTTCAGTTCTACTGTATTTGCATGCAGTGACAAATACTGGAACTGCCTTGGCTTATTGCTCAGTCTCCGAGCAGTTAAACCTTCATGCCTCTGAAATAATTCCACACTGCTTTAGTTAAAGTGTTATTACAGCAAGATAGACCTACCTGCAGTATAGACACAAATGGAGCAGTCATATTTCTCTTGAATGGGATCATTATTTTATTTTTTATTTTTTGTGTCATAAAACAAAATTCATGGTCCCCACCAAATCCCTACTGAAACTAATGTTATGATCCTCTCTACAATTCAGAACCTGTCTATTCTGGAATCCAGCTTGGTTTGTTACCCACCAGACATGATGCGGCAAGCGAAACTGAAATGAATAGAACCAATACTTTTGATATAGTATCTCTCACACCACAGGAGACGCGGAAGTGGCACTTGGAGCGCGGCAAAATAAATAGGATTGAATCAATGTGTCCCGTGTCAGCTGGGGCATTGAGCAATCAGAGAGCAGCTTCAATGCATGTGGTCCAGCAGGTCAGTGAAGCAAATTCCAAAACGACGCACTTTTGTTGTGCACTTCACTTGTTGTGGAGAAATACCCAGAGCTTTACGACGAAGATCATCGAAGGAACTGAAGAAGCCTGTGTTTATTGCCATATATGTTGAAATATCGTCAGAGAAGACACTAATAATTTCCACATCATGGTGACGAATATGTACCGGTCTTGATCGTAGCTTTGTCAATAGCAATCTTTAATAGTGGTACAGATCTGTCAGTTTTGACTAAAATCAATGTAAATCTGACTGCACAGTCCGGTACCAAGTCATATGATTTTTCTTTATAACTTTAAAATTCAAGCATGTTGCATAAATATACACATGGCCCCCAGGTATGGTACATCTGCAGTAAAATCCTTGTTTTTATGATGGAGAAAGTCAAATGAATACAAACCTTCAATTACAGGGTATACCTAGACAGTACCTTTAGTGTATGTACTGTGTAACAGGGTGACGTTACATACATGGGTTGTCACTGAATAATACTGAGGCAGTCACAGAGTATTTTGTGTTGATACACTGCACAGGCATGCAGATTTAATAGCAACACAGTTCCTGATGTAAAGGTACCAACAATGGTAATTCTAGAGCCATCGTGTCTGAGTGTGATCTGTCTGTTTTGACAGCTTGGAGCAGGTTGCTACACTTCTGTCTTTCAAGGGTATTGTGAAGCTCCTCTGCCTGCCTTCACCTGTGTTTCTTGAACTGAGCTTCTGATCCAGGAGAGTGTTTGTAGATTGAGAGATTGTGTGTTGATAAGTGTGTTGCTCGCAGGAACATCCAGGGATCCAGGAGTATCTACAACAAACTGAACACATCTTCAACACTTCTACACATAAACAGATCACTCTTCCCTCAGGAGCAATTTCCCTTCAAGCAGAATAACTGAAAGAAATGTGCAGGACGCCCCATGGAATATCTTCTGTTTAAACATTACATCTTATGAATTGTTAATGTAACTTTTCCTTTTCTCTAAATGGAAGACCTGTGAAGTATAAATATTTAAATGTATTCAGCTCTGATGTTAATCGAGGAAACCCTAGCCAAACTAAAAAGAAAACAAGTGGGAGACTTACTAACACAGTACTAAGCTAGAAGAGACTGACAGAGGAGAAGGACAAAATGGAACCACAGCTTATAAAAATCATGTTAATGCATTTTCATGAATACAAGAACAAGGTGTGAACCCTAATCAGATCTGGAATAAGAACCTTTCCCAGCACTCTTCTGACCCGTATACAAGTACATAAATCTCAAGTATCTGTTAATGAATAGTCCCTCATGAACCACTTAAAAACCTTACCAGAGCCAACAGACCTTCTAGATTTCTGCCCCCACCATGACACATTATCCTGTTATTCCCATGTATAGCACCAGCAATGATACAGTGGATGCGGTTGAGCATATGATATATGGAGGCTGTCTGCCTGAATATCCAATGGCCATGTTGACCTACTTTTGTATTTATGGGGATGAATGTCAGGGACTTTAGGCAGTGAAGTGGGCAGAGATACTATACTGATACTGTATATTGGGTTAAAAGATGGGTCTGATTGTTAGCGATGAAATCACGTAATTTATTGCATCCTGATGTGAAATCTCTTCTCATATTCTTTATTATCAATATTCTTTTCTTTATTTAACCAGATGAGTCAATTGAGAACAGATTCTCATTTTCAATAACGACCTAGCCAATGGGCTCACACCATAGCAGCAGAAACACACAACACCACACAATTCTTACAAACAAACATTTTGTAAAAATACAAAACATTTAAAATAATAAGAATCAGTATTAGCAGGCACAGATATCGGTCAGCAGGGATTTAATCATGCGGCTAAAGGCATCCACAGTAAGAAAACACTTTAACTTAATTTTAATTTTACATACTGAACCCAATTAGAAAAATAATTCTGAAACCATGCAAGAGAGTCCGTATTGAAACCAATACCATTCCTTTTCAAAAGAATGGCATGATCAACACTGTGAAATGCTTTTGATAGGTCTGTAAAGATAGCAGCAAACGTTTGCTTTTTATCAAGGGCTGTTATAATATCAATTAAAACTTTCAAAGCTGCTATGATAGAGAATAATTGTAACTGATAGAAATTACATCAGGTTTCCACCAAATTGCTCAGCTTTTTTTCCCCAAACAAAGGTATTACAGAATCACTCACAGTAAAAAGAATTCAATCGTAAAACCACACCAGCAATAAAGAGACTCCCTGATTGACCAATTAACAGCAATCTTCAGTGTCCTGCTCTCCCTCCCAAACATAAATAACGTTACGTCAGCATGGACCGTAGTCAGATTTTCATATTATTTGTCATATTAAAATTACCAAGGAGCTACAGTACATTTTAGAAAAAAGTCAGCCGTTAATCCTTGTTTCCAGTACAGTACCTTCAGTAAATCCCCTCTGTGTGGTTTGTTTCTACCACTGCATATGAGTCGGTTTAAAAACCGTGCAAACATTGCCTCTCGTCACGACTTGAATAGATACAGCATGATTTGCATCTGTGGTGTTTCTAGGGTTTTTGGTTAACAAGGTTATATGGGTACAAATTCAATCATCAGCTATCAATAATAAAAAAAATGATTGTGTCCAAATTATCCACAGATGCAGTATTGATTTCATATTCCATTTTTAGGGAACATAATATGTGACGTACAGTAGATACCATATTGCATCAAAAACAGGAGGTAACATTTGCTCCAAATCTCATTTAATCAGGTAATAGTACAAAGTGATGGATGCTGTCTGTAACTATTTAACCAGCTCTTTAGAAAAACCACAATCAAACTGACAGTGCTAGCTTCAAAAAGAAAGCTCATTGCCACCCAAGCTGTGCTCAGGATACAAACAGATGGGTAACAGTGTGGGACCTGCAAGGACCAGGCTTTCTGTTTCAGATCAATAGCTTATTGAGTTTTTCAATATGCAAAGCGCATGATAATCCGTTAATAGTTAAATAGACAGAAAGAGAGCAGACACGCAATTATCCCAGTGCATCTTTTTGAGGAATGTTCTTTTAAACAATTTATTTTTGAATGCAGTACAGTTTCACGTTCAGCATTTTCTTACACAACACTTCCTTCTTCCTGCAGAACACACATCACCAATATAACCTCACACACACACACACACACACTTATCAGTCTAGTTTGATGGATGACTGCAGTTATCACATCCGCTGCAAACGAAAGGTAAAAAAAAGCTTGACTTCTGTTGGCACCGTATTCAAATTTAACGGAATGCTTTTAGTGAGGCTGTTGTGTTCTCCCGTCCCTTAGCAAATCAGGATTGATCAGTGGATACTGCCTGCAAATTGATCTCCTAGAGTAATAAAAATAGGGAGGACAGCTTCAGAGCTCAGCTCTATCCTTCCAGCTTTATAAACTTCTGTATATGTGGATTACCTAGGCAGGCTTTAGAAAGGTGCGGTCAAGGGTTTGGGATACCAATTTCCTATCTCAGGGAACCTCAGTGCACTTCAAACTTAATCAAGGCTGGCTGTTCCAATTAAATGAATTTCTGTAAGGTTTAAAAGCTCTTTAGGAGCAAAACCATTTGTACTGGTCCCAGTTTCTTTGCACAGTTGAACAGTTCCTTGTCCAGAGAGCTCATTCAGCTCTATGAAAGTAAAATAAAAAAAAAATACAGCTGACAGCCGCTGGAGATGCATGTAAAGTTTATTAATGCCTTTCCAACATTGTAACAGCTCTCTCTAGTCTCCCCAAACTTCAATCTTGCCCTAATTAGGTCATTACAAATGTTGTAATGACATGCCTAACATTGCTCAAATTCCCATATATAATGGGACCAAAACACATAGCTCAAACTCTGTTTCTATATATCTCTATGGATCTTGCTAAGCCATTAACACTGTTTACCAGTGCCCAAGATATGGGCAGCAAACAGCATCGCAGTTCCAAGCGTTTTCCAGCCCAGGGCAATGAGTGAGTAACTGACACGCCCAGCAACAGGGAGCCTGTGTGTACAGCACTTCAGTTGTACCCTGCTATATCAGCACCTTTCCTCACCTGTAGAAAGAATAAAGAAAGAGCAGATGCTTCACAATCGGGATCTCACAGCCAGGACTTTGATAGATGCAGATTTTATTTTCGGACGCTGGATCAGTATTACATGTTTTACAATCTGAAGTATGTATATAGAGAGGCATGTGCTGTGGTTTATCAGAAGCCATATATTTTGTTCCCATAGCAGCCTTGATGAAAAGGCCATCAACCGATTAAAAGCTGCTTGCTTGGATTTAATCCAATCATGTGCTGTTGACTCAGGTTGGGTTTATCCAAGTGCCACTCTGAAAACCAAGATAAAGCGAGTTCTGTTGGAGTGAAGACCAGGCTTCCATTTCCACTGACATGACGGGTACTGTAGTATGCCTATGAAACGCTTTATACATTAAAACCGAATGACGTAATGATAATTCCCAGCATACAAGGCTGAAGGCACTAGGAAAGTAACAAAGTACAACACAAGTGAATCATCCATATGTCTTTAAACACTCAATCATAAATTCCGAGGTGGTCAAGTAGGCAAAACTGTCAGTTAATACCTTTATCAGTTTAACTGCAGTGGACTGCACCTTCACTTTCACAAAGGCTTTAAAAAATAAAACAGAATATTCAGAATACACACAAGATCTTTACTTCATTGGATACTGATGAAACAAGGGGCTGGGTTTCTGGTAACAGTATCTAATAAAGGTTCTAAACTCCTAGCTTGTGTTTCTGTTTCCTACAGTCCTCACTCTGCAAGCCATTACTTCTGAAGCCTAAACATTGCCAAAAGTGCACAGCCATTGGTGTCTCCAGGGACTGAAGATGAAAAAAAATGTGTGGCTTACAAAATCTCTGGATTGAACTAAGCTTGAGTAGTTATGTTGTTAGTGTGGGCTGATGTAATGAAAATTAAATTGAAATAAATTAGAAAAAAGTGAAAAGCTGTAGAATGCAAGCACCAGTGAGGACATAAATCTCATACCACACATGCTTTTAAATATTTTTTTCGAATGACTAGCAGCATAGCGTCAGGAATAAGACTCAGAGGCTGGAAAGCTGCTGTGAAAACGCTGTTGCTCACATTTATTTACAAACGGAAGAAAATCAAACAAACAGGCTGAAATAAAAGGTTAAACAAAACACAACGATTACCTTTTGTTCAAAATAAATGATTTAGATTGTCCAGGCTGGGAAGAGCCTTCACTGGACCATCCCAAAAACTATTTCCAAACTCCTCCAACAAACAAAAAGACTAGCTCCCTGTCACAAAGTCGGCTGTAGTGGGTGACGTCAGACCAGAACCAGGAACCAACAAATAAACAACAGAGAGGTGGAGTTTGGTGAAGTGTGCGATTGTTTGCGCTCAGCATTTAATAATGAAACAGACAGAAAATAAAAGGTTGTAAGACAAACAAAACACAGGACACGGCACTGGCAGCCAAAACAAAGAGACAAACAAAAACGAACTATACAGACAAACACAATGAGCTGCTATTATTATATATGTTACTTTTTTACTTTCTCCTCTCCACACCCGTTCTCCACTCACCGTACACACAACCCCGAGTAAGTGAAAACATGCTGCTTTTATGCAGCTGTACCGAGACTCGATTGCTAATCAATCATTCAATTGGAGTCTCAGGGGCAACATTGCCACACTCCCCTTATATTTTTTTATACAAACGTACCACAAGGCACTGTACACAGCAGAAAAAAAGCATTGTAAAAAAACATTCATTATGATAAAGTAAGGGAAAGGGCTGTACCAGCAGGAGGTTAAGCTAATATTCACAACATGCTTGGTCTTAAAAGGTATTTCAAACAAATATATATATATATGTAAAACCACATGGGAGGGAGACTACACCTTTAAGCAAGGAGAAAGGATGAGTGAAGGTCACATGACATGAATAGTAAGGAGTAATATACAGTCTGTCACTGTCCTGGCTCATAGACTTCTGCTTTAATCTGTAATAATACCGCAGTCCCTCAGAAAACACCCCATTCAGCAATAAACTGGGATACATTGGTTACAGGGGTTTGGCAGACTTGCATAGTTATTATGTTTGTGCTCGTAAAGGCAATTTCAATTATGCCTGCAGTCAGATTTCCCCTTACAAGTGCTTTCTTTTTATTTTCAATTTAATTTCGATGGGCACTGCACTCCAGCAGTACAAAATGTATAGGATGGGTTTCGATGCTTGTAGGGATATCAGTCGTAGTTAAAAACAGGAAGCTGTAGACCTCAGCATTTTAGTTATGTTTCTAAGCCTCTCCCTAGTAAGTCACTAATTCATGCCATACCATTTACTGCAGTACACTAAAGGAAACTTGTGTGGTTTCGAAGGGATGCTTGTGCAGCTTCTGCACTGGAGTATGACTATTAGAGCTTCCCTCTGCAATGTGGGTGGAGCTGAGGAAGGCTAATACATCCTTTCCATTCCCTATGCCTGTTTCCCTGAGCCAGGGAGATGGGGAGTGCATGTCTGGGAGCAAAGACATTGAATAGCTAAAAACCACGGGATTCATTTAAACTACACAGCAGTGGGTAAAAGTGTGAACATGAAACAAGAACAAATAAACAGTAGGTTGATGTTTTTTTTAATTTTTTTTTTTTTATAAAAGCCTAACAAATATATCCATCACCATAGGAGATTTTGAGATATCCATTCATCTAAACCCACTGACCTGTTGGTGTGAGCTGACAGAGGGACAGGGCTGTCTGCAGCGCTCATCTGCCTGCCTGTAGCGTGCTGGGTGGCAGTGCAAAGAGGAGGAGGAGGAGGATGGAAGAGAACAAGAGTGCATGGGGGTTCGGGAGGGGGCTGCAATCAGGCTTTTATCATTCAGTTCAAAGCCTTTTCTTCTGCTCTAATTATGTGCAATTATGAGCCCTGTGCGTAGGACCTATGTATGTGACACCCACTGGAGTCTACTAAACATGCACTTTTGTACCTTCTGTAGCACAGGAAAAGCAATTAGCATACAAATATCAGGGACGTGATAAATATTACCAGAATCTGAACAAGAATGGACCGAATTAACTCTTAGGGCTGTTAAAATAATATATATATATATATATATATATATATATATAATGTGGCATGGCATGGCAGGGCCCTGCTTGTAAATAGGGTGTTGTTGTGTGTTGGTGGTGGTGGTTGGGAGGGAAGGGGTTAATTCCTATCAATGCCAAATACATGTAAGATTGTGGGCAAAATTGAATAATTGATAAATTAGGTCTCCGGGACGCCATAATCCGAGGTGGGATTGGTAAGGGGAGAAAATTGATGATTAATTAGGCTCCAGCCATATGGGATATAAGGGGAGAAAATGTTTTGTTTGAGAGTGTGTTGGGAAAGGAGTGAGGTGAGTCTTGCTGGAAGCTGTATAAGTTTGTTTTTGGTCTGTGAAGGCGAATGCTCAGCCGGACATAAGTATTGTTTTGTGTTGGTTACTTGCTTTGTATACCCTTTTTATCGTGCTCTGTGAGCAGTGTTTTTGATTTTATTTTGTTTAATAAATGAGCGCCCCAGTGCTTAAACCCACAGATATTGATTCTATCCCTTTGACATCCACTCACAATCAGTTATTGGACAAAGAAAAAAGAAACACATGCCTGTACACAGTAAATACGATGCAGGGCTGCCAGGACAGCAGAGGTTTGACGTGGCTCGTGTTTAAGTTGTTCTGGAGAGAGAAATGACCGTTTATGGCCTCTAAGTCCCTCTGGGAAGTTGGGGGTGTAAATCTACAGTCTGTTCTTCAGAATCACATGATCGCTTTAAGACCTTGACATATATCAGTTATTTGTGCAGTTTTGGATACAAATAAAAAATAAAAATGACTTGCAGCAGAACGATGCAGCTTTAATATTGCAATGTTTCAGCACCCTCACTGGGGGTAATAGGGAAACTGGATTAGGGGCCCGCCAGTTCCTGGGGTGGTTTCACATGATTGGCATGTGCCAGTATGTGTGTCTGAGATAGAGCGTGGGATATGTGTGTAGCGTGGGATAGGTGTGATTGACAACTAAGGGCCCTGCAGCAGTCAGGCCTTGTTTCCCTTATATGTGATTGGCTGTATAAATAATGCAGTTAAGCGTGCTGCTGCCTGAGATTCACCTTAGCACAGAAGCCTGGTGTGACAAAGCTTCTTCCTTGAACCAGAGTTTAGGAATTCATGTGACCTTCACCAAGGTGAGGCACTTCATCCTGCAGCAGGCCACCCCTCCCCCCTTTCTCTTTTTCTCAGCACATTCCAGAGCAATGCATCTCCAATTTCAGGCTGGAGAGAAGAAACACCTGGCTGGAAAACTGCACTGAGGTGGTAATCAGGGAAGCAGAAGAGCAAATAATGTGATCCTTACCACAACACATTTGTGTATATATGTATATAATTTGACTAAATGGGCAGAGCAAACAAGTTTGTCTCCTTTGTGCTGCAGAGTGGTTAAGATGCTCAATAGAGGAGTGCATGGTGACCAGATCAAACCCAGCCCCCTCCTGTAACTGTGCCTCCTCTTTTACAGATTTACTCAAGGTCACAAAAATAAGATTGTAAATCACTAAATGCAGCATATTTACTAAACTGGACTTAGTCATACTATAGGGACAAAACATTCAAATAGCCATGCTGTTTATACCTAGTGGTCGACACAAAAATGAAAAAGTGGGATTTCTACTGTAGTAATAACAGGGTGTTAAGGCTATTTGTTCTACCCTATAATAAGGGGAGATAAGCAAGGAGATGAAAGAGATGAGAGGCTGGAGACTGAGCGACATTTTCTTGAAAGAAGAGCCATTCTCTTGATTTAAAGTTTTGAAAATGATGGAGTTAAGTAGGCACACCTATTTTTGTATTAATAAATAGCCAATACATTTAAAAAAGCAAAGATTTTTTAATGATAACTTTCGCAGCATATAAAGGGAGTCCAATACTCTGTCGGCACTATTTAAATAATGCCAAATCAATGCACGTTTTAACCACATGATTACAATATGATGCTTTCACAACCTGATGATTGCTAATTACTTAAGTAGTATGAATAGGGTACCAATGTAAGACACGCAATTCTGTCACAACAGGACACTTTGGGGTGCGAGCAAAGACAGACAATCCAGACTCTGCTCTTTGTGCACTCCCACATGCACTGCTGCTCTGTTCCTCAGCTGCAATTAAGCTGTCATTTTTCAAAAAGCTAACCAGGAAAAAATATATATAATTGTTTCACAGTTTATAATTACAGTAAAGCCCATCTTTATATTGTCTTAAAAAAAA
The DNA here is from genome assembly GCF_017654505.1 of Polyodon spathula. Taxonomy (NCBI): domain Eukaryota; kingdom Metazoa; phylum Chordata; class Actinopteri; order Acipenseriformes; family Polyodontidae; genus Polyodon; species Polyodon spathula. The sequence continues at coordinate 1,866,941 of NC_054538.1, read as the reverse complement.
CCACACCATTCATTGCTTCTTGCTCAGCATAGCCCATCCATTACAGCACAACAAAAGTGCTTTAAATTTATGTCTGCAAGCAACACCAGCTCTGTCTGCTCTAGAGCAGAAATAGCTGAAATATATGCCTCTTTTAAAGATATTTCTACAGTTTAGACTTTAGACTTTTGTTGTATTGATATGAATAATGATGTTGGCTCAACACCCCCCTGTGAAAGCCCCCCACCCCCACCCCCACCCCCCCCTCACCCCCGAACAGGCAGCCGGTGTGCAGCTCTGACTGACCTTCTCCTCCTCCTCTCTGTCAGCCAGTCACTCTGGCCGGAACTGACCAGTCGACAGGTTCACAGCTCTGCTGCCAGGTTTTATTCCACGCTGTTGCAAAGAGCCCATTTCAAACCCAAGTAGCTGCAGGCTGTTTGCGAAAACCCTGTACACCAGACAGAACATTTACTCCCCCACTCTCTCTCTCTCTCGGGGCTATCCTGCTCCTCCATTCATTTTACATAATATTACATCAAGAAAGCTGGAAAGAGTCAGATTAGTGCTGATTGGCTCTAGCTACTGTATTGGTACATTACCAATGTCTAAATCTGACAGTATGTGTTACACTGCATTGAAATATAATAAAAAAACAAAACAGTTTCATCATGTTTTACTATCTCTGTATTTCATAAAGTTATGTTTGGGCCTATCTCTGGGCAAGCAAGGTGTAATCTGTGTAATTTTTGTACACAATCATAATGCTACTTCAAGCTTTTAATATGATTTAATGGTGATTCAGTATTTCATCTACTCATTCCCTAACAATTTCTTTGCAAGATGGATTGTCTCTGTTATTTTTCTCCAAGAGTTTTAGCTATTTTCTGGGTAACTGCCTTGAAATCCTTTTATTCACTGTAATCTGTAATTGACAGCTTTCTGAATTAAATAGTATATTTTCACAATTCAATTTCTGGGTTATTTATAGTAATCACAGCCACAATATTTACAGCATAACATGTTGCCTGTAATCTAAACAGAACAGGAAAGGCCAGGTGTTTAATACTCAGCAAATAACAACTGAAGACTTTGGCAAACCAACGGAGGTTTTGTTAAAAATATCTACTCACAGTAGTGTTCAAAGGAGTGTAAACAACAAAGGGTTCACAGCAAGACTAAAGGTGAGGTACTAAGGGTGGGGTGCTTATTAAATACCTTGGTATCTCTTTATAGATAATCGTCTATTAGTGTAGATGGTGTTTTCTTTTTCATGGAAAAATGAATTCAACCTTCATTAGAAATACATGTTTTTATTTGAATCTATAAAAATACAGAAGAAAATAAGTACCGTTTGCTATAACATGGATTGTATTTCTTCAGAAATTAACACATTGTGTATAGCTAACGGCAGTGAACAACAGGTAAGATTCATGGAATTATTTTGTTATTTTATTGTGTATATCAGCACACATAATGCAGAAAATCGTTCTGTGCAATGCTGTCTTAAATGCAGTTATCTATATTTGTAGCTCAGTTGGGGATTTATTCTAACTGTGTGGAACACACGAGGAAAGACTTTTGTTCTTAAGCTATAATGACTCCACCATAATTGCCATCTCTAACTACAGAGCACATCATCTGCCATTCAAACAGTTGCCATGTGTTTAAAACAATAACACTTTCAAGGCATTACATTAAAAAAAAACAACAACAACAAAAAAAAACAGTGACGTGTTATCTTGAGTTCTAAAACCAGGCATCAAATGCTGTCATTAACATGAACTACCTGACTGCATCACCAGAAGAAAGTGCTTTAGAAAATAAACGAGACAACTTTCAGCTGGACAAATGTACTGCATTTTAAATTTTGGTTACACTTTTTAATTCAAAATTCAAATATAATCATAAACATGCATGTGTGGGAAATAAACATCAGTGTAGGATACTATAAATGTAGGTGTTCATTACTAATCTGCCAAATGACACTGAAGAGTCAAGTGCAAGCTGAGAGCTATGGAACTGTTAGCATCTGGCCTGAAGCAGATCATTACATTGCAGACTAGACCAGCAGTTCAGAGAAACCTTGGTTGGGATTGAGTAGTCTTGTGCCTGTAAAATACAAATAGTGAAGTTTCCACTGAAAAATATATCCAGCAGAGGACGATACTATGAATATTTCACAAAATGATCCAATCCCAACTCTTGAGTTTTAATTTAAAAGGAAAAGTGAGGTTGCACCATAAACAACTTAACTCCTTAAAGAGAAAGTGCTGAGAACAGTTCAAGACTGCAGCCTAACTAGGCTAGTTTATATCCATTTAATTGTAACAGGGATGGGGTTTTACAAAATGTTATTATTTTGAAGTTTTCAAAATGAAGTAAGCAAATAGCAGTACTGGCTATTATTGGGTCTGGTGCCATGTATTATTAAAAGTCAGTTAGCAGTGATAATGTTATCTGTAACAAGACATTTAAGAATAAGGTACAGTGGCCCACATGGTTTTTAAAATATATTTTTTTAACAAATCAAAGAATGTTACTTTTTTTAACCCATGTTGAAAATATAAGCTTCTATATTTTTACTGTGTAACTGTCATCAGTATAATAGCATCTCTTTGTATAAGTGGAAATTGGTGGGAGAATTAAAAACGATTAACTGGACCTTCCCTGACAACTGATGATTGATTAATTGTTCGTATCTTTTTGGTAGTTGTTCAGTGTGAATGTTACAGGCTAAATACTTTTCCTTTTATTCATACAGTTCCCTGTACAAGCACACATGTAAACTCAATTTAAATTGACCAATATAATCAGTCATGCCCCTAATGCAGTGGTTCCCAACCTTTTTCAAAGTAGGGTGTTTGGATTTTTTCCATGGATCACTTGCCAGGCATTTTTTCACAACAGCATTTTGAAACTAATGTGCATGTGTACAAGTACATGTAGACAGTAACGTATTTATAGACCATACATGACTGAATGAGATTCCTGGGTTTGAATCTTCACTACCAGGTCAGCAAGGAATGTTGCCATTTTACGTATTGAAAGTTGCTGAACTCAAAGTTCCTGTTTCTTTGGTTTAAAAAAGTTTTTACATCCTGAATACTTTGTAGATAAATGGCATCTAATTTTGCAAGATTAAGAGTTTTGTTTGACAAAACCTCCTGACAAAAAATGCACTGGGGCATCCTGGGAACCAGTAAATATAATTCTAAATACCATTGCTGGTCCCCGCAACCGTTACCTTGTGTAGAAAATTAATTGATCCATTTGCAACTCAATGTATTGCACTCACTGATTGCCAGCTTCGCTCGATGTACATACAAAAAACACACCGAAATACAAAGACGAGGTAGGTGGGAAGCAATTTGGAAAATTAAAAATTGATTGGAGAGTGTACAGGGTGTTACCACTTCTGGTGGGCTGTGAGGGGTAAATGAAACGTGATTGGTGGCGCACAGCCAATAGGATTTATAGCACAATTGATAGGATTTATTTTCTTCCCCTATCCAATGATATGCGTTAACAAGCTGTACTGCAAATTTATGGTGGCTTGCAGCAAGTCAAAAAAACTTTTACCTGATCACGAGCCCAGAATGACACTTCTGTATGATCGTGTTTACACGATCACGTGCCCAGAATGACACTTCGGCATGATCGTGTTTACACGATCACGTGCCCAGAATGACACTTCGGCATGATCGTGTTTACACGATCAGGGGCCCGGAATGACACTTCGGCATGATCGTGTTTACACGATCACGGGCCCTGAATGACACTTCGGCATGATCGTGTTTACACGATCACGGGCCCGGAATGACACTTCGGTATGATCGTGTTTACACGATCACGGGCCCTGAATGACACTTCGGTATGATCGTGTTTACACGATCACGGGCCCTGAATGACACTTCGGCATGATCGTGTTTACACGATCAGGGGCCCGGAATGACACTTCGGCATGATCGTGTTTACACGATCACGGGCCCGGAATGACACTTCGGTATGATCGTGTTTACACGATCACGGGCCCAGAATGACACTTCGGTATGATCGTGTTTACGCGATCACGAGCCCAGAATGACACTTCGGTATGATCGTGTTTACGCGATCACGAGCCCAGAATGACACTTCAGTATGATCGTGTTTACACGATCATGAGCTGTTTGTTGTGTTGGTTAGAACTGCATAGCCAGATTTTGGGAGTTCATTGTGGACCACCTGGAGTTTACTCACAGACAACAGGCGGTACAGGGATGACAGGTTGGGATCCGCTGCCCTAATGCCACAACTAATAAACATTATCTATCATGTTGTAAACATTTAGTGATGGCTTCTTCCAACTTATATGCAAATATTACAGTTAAAAATATGCAATGTCTAGTTTATCAACATCAATAAATGTTTGTTGAACAAGAGACAACAGATTTGATGAGAATCACTGCAGCACAATATTTTTTCCCCCTGATTAATTTTTCATCTTCTACAACATATCCTACATGTGACAGAAAAACACTCTGTTGGAAGTCCACAGTGGCGAGAAGGCTTCAGGCAAGGACTCTGTGTGTGAGTGTGTCTGCTTCTAATAAGCCAACAAAGTCTGGTTTCTGATGAGTCATACAGAAAGCTTACAGAAGGCTGATGTAAATAGCCACAGAGGCATCTCTTTCTAGTAGTTACACTGGATGACTTGGCTCCCTTATTTTATACTCACTTACATCTCATTTGAGCATAGAACTGTGTTTTTTATTGGGGTCATGTCTCTTATTCTGAAAGGAGGTCATGCTCACACAGATCTGGCTAAATGAAGTGTTGCAAGTAGTATACTAAATCTCAATACTGGAGAAATCTTCTGGGATAAAGTTCTTTCTTACTACCTTTATCCCCTTGCCTCCACCCCCCTTGTTGAAAGAATGGCTGTGAGATAAACAGATCTGATTTTTAACCTATGTTAGTTTCCCATTGAAATCAGATATTCTTCATGCATGAAAGAGGTGAAGAAATAACAGGACAGCAATAATCTAACAGAAGTGCTGCTTGGGATTAATATCAGTTCTGTTTTCAACACAAGGGCTCTTACCCCATATAAAAGCTGTAGTTTTGCATGGTATTTTTGCACTATTACCATGCTTTTCCCCTGGTTATACTATGCATTTACCATAGTTTACCGTAGTTTGCCATGTTTTCTAATGTGCATTACAATGCTTGGCTTTACCATCCTTTCACTGTGCTTTATTACACACTATGCTTTTACCATGGGAAACTTTTATAAGGGACTGTTGTTTCTTGCTAGCTCTAAAACCACTTTAGTACTTCATGGTAAAAACCTAGTGTAATAACCCTGCGATGCTCATTCCTGTATCACATATGATACAATGCTTAGCCACCCCTCTATATTACTATTTTTTTTAAATCCAGACTTTTTCCTATGCAGTATATTATGTGTTGCCGGACAGGGAAATTAGCTTTTCTCATTTGAAAAAACGCTTGGGCATTATCGGGTTAAAACACTGGCAATGCAATCTGGAACCATGCACAGTGCATCTTATTTAATCCCTAGTTTAGGCACAGGAACTGGTGGTGAAGGAACTATACAAGTGTACCACTGAAAACTCTACCAGTTTCTTTTTCCTTTCTCAGTTTGGCCCAGTTGAATTTTCAGCTTAGCTATCTACGAGGAAATCAGTTTAGCTAGCTACCAGCACTCATGGTATAACAATGACAGGTGGTGATGTATGCACAATGGGCATTTGTATAAGATGAACATGGTTTGGCTTTGGTTGCAGTTATCAAGCATATCCTGGGAATAGTAAATATTGGTAAATAAGGTCTGACAATTTAAGCATGGCAACAAAAAGTGTGCAACATGGTTTAGCAGTGATACAAATGTCTGGGTTTCTGCGCTTCACTTACAGTATACCTACCAGATAATTGCTATTATATTCTTCAGAGTGCCAACATTACACTCCACTGACTCCCACTGCTCTGTGTAACATGAGTCAACTGTTACTCTCTGCCAGCCTTCAAATGCATTAGCACAAGTGTAATTAATAACCCACTCTCCGATGAAAACAGACAGATTTATTGAGTCCCACTCATAGTGATGCATTCATGCGTTTTTAAGTTTGGAATTCTCTTAATAAAGAAAGTGATCAGTGTCATAGAAACACCAAAGACCAATGTCTTTAAAAGTCAGTGATATAGCCATATATGCCAAATTATAACGAATACAAAACTGCAATTCTTAATCATATTATTCTTTATAATAAAAAAAGTATACCTGACACTCGGTATACCAAAACTCAAACTGTTCCTGCCACAGTTAGTGAAGTCTAAAGACAGTATCTATTGAACTTTAGATATATATTCAACCCGTCTCTCAGGCAGCTTATGGTAAACATGATTGTAAGGGTTAGGTCAGATATCTAAAAAGAGTCAAATTACCTGAACCACAAATAGATAAAATACCAGAGCTGTTTTTTTTCCTATAAGTGTGAAGAAGACCTCCTTAAAGAGTAGGTAGCGGGTTCTGAAAAATATAGCTGTACACATCCCTACGTATTGCTATAACTGTTTAAATAACATACCTGTAATTCTTCTTTTCATTAACATCCTGTCATCTTTTTACACATAACTTTGTAGTGTGTTTCAAAGCTCTTTTCAAAATGTCCGCTTGCGACAGAAATACAGTGAATCTTTGTTGTAAATCTCCCTCCCGACCTGTGAGGGCACTAAGCAGTGAAAGTAGAGTTCTTTGGACGGGCTGGCCTGACAGTTCTTTCCCAGGGTTGGGAAGTCGGTCAGTCTGGAAGAAGGTGAGACTCCGTTGCAATAACGTTTTGACCCGGAAGAGAAACAACGTAGGAGCTGCAGATTGTAACGACAGCTGCACTCATTTACCAAGGAGTCATGCAAGACGGTATAAAAGAGGCCAGAGAATTGCAATCTACTCCTTCGCTTGGTGTTTGCATAGAGAACTGGAAGGACCGTGAGACACCCAGTGAAAACTAAAAAAGAGATATTTGTGTGTGTTTTGTTTGCTTGTCGCTGCTAGTAATTGTCTTTGTTTGTGAACCACCAGACGGCTAACACGTTTCCAGTGCTGTCGCCTTAGCCAGCACAAAGCCAGAACAACACTTCACCACAGTCACTAAATAAACTGTTCTCACCCAACACGAGCACTACTGCACGCACCCGGACTGGTGATCGTGGCTAGTATTACTGTGGGGCAGATAATATGTATTTATTTTTTGGGCTGCAACCCGTTGTTATTGTTACCTCCATGCATTACACATTGATATGTATTGCTGGAGTTTAGTGTTTTGGTCGCCAGACCGGGATTAAAAATAAAAGACCCCTTTTCCAAACGGATTACAGTTTCTGTCTGTGATTATTCCTGCACTGCATCGCCTCTGCACCTGTTCTCACTCAGCAGCCACTGTGCCACACCGCTTTAGTGCACTGGGGTTTGAGATCTTCTGTCCTCTAAATCACTGCAGGAAGAGTGATTAAAAAAAAGAAAATATAACAAGTGCTCTGGCTTTTCTGTTCCGCACCACATCATGGATCCTTATTGCTGTGTTACCTGTTAGACAATGTGGGAAATAATCCTTACACTAGCAGTGCACTAGAGCAGACATTTTGAAAAGAGCTTTGGAACAGACTTTGAGTTATAAGTGTAAAAATTTGTCAAGATGTAAAAATATTCATATCTTGGTTTTTCACTTTGTTACATTTCACATTATGTTTTGTTTATTACCCAAAGGGAGGCACATTGTTGCTTATTTTGTATTATTGTGTTAAATTACTTTGGCTAAAAGTGTGTGGTTATTTTGTATGAAAGCACAGTGATTAGAGGAAGAAAATAGTCCCATTCTCCAATTCCAAAAGCAGCCAAGTGTTTTCCATTTACACCAATTAACTATCATTGATAGTCCCCTATAAACAGGAACTGAAATCACAGGAAGAGGAGAGTGTGGTTCCAGGGGGAATCGATTGGAAGACACAGGAAGTTGGTCATCTTGAGAAACAGACCTGGATGGTAACAAAAAGGATTATTTGGAACCTGAAAAGGAATACACAAACACTGCAGCCCAATGGAAGGAAGCAACTGCCAGAAACTGATATTAATTGTGGTTTATGACAAGGTGTTGTACTGCTTCCCTTCAAGACATCCCCCTCCATGACCAATGCCCCGGAGGAGCAAACAGACAACAACCAAAGGATGGACGGCCAGCTCCCTGTACACACCTGAGACGCAAGACCCTACCCTACTTAAATTAAGTACCAGTGGCCGGGTTGGAAGACCAAATCAGAGAAGGGAGGGCTGAGATCGGGGTGTACATAGTGAATGACCAGGGACGCAGAGGGAGTCGGGACAAACAAACGGATTAGGAGGTTCTTGGTTTGGACACCTTCGACTAATACTTTCCCTTATTGGCGTTTCTACCAGGACAGTGTTTGGTGACTTGGTTTAAGTACAGGACCCACAAACTGAGGTTTCTAGGCCTTTTCTTAGGCCTGGGTGAATATACTGGAGCTGTCATTTTACCAAATTACTGCTTATATTGGTCAGGACTGTGGTGTTGCAACATATTGTGTTGAGTTGAATTATTGTATTAATAATATCCCCCTGAAGTCAGCAGTAGCTTGCTAACAATGGAAGGTTTTACTTGGTGCAGTTTTAGGTGTTTTTAGAATAGATTTTGTACTGAAATGTGCAAGGTTGTCTTATAAAGTAAGCTGTATTCAATTGTATCATTTCCTGTAATAAAGAAATCATGATTTTTTTTACTCACTTGTTTGTATTGTTTCTGTACACACATTGGGAAGGTCTGGGTGGTCAGTTAGAAAGCCAAGCAACCTGTGCACAAAGGGTTAGAAAGATAATTATAAAAATGTATACTTACCTGGAATTAACAGTACTAGACCCTGACATATACACTGTATATAGTAAAAACTCAGTACTATCACCTTCGGGAGTAAACAGTAATGAGGCACAGGGTATGGGAAAAACATAGACTGCCAATTTACTGGGTTTGTAGGGTGGAAAGACAAACTGTGAAGGGTTTCCAGTAAATTGAACAGTGCCTCTCCCCTCCGACAACCGGCTTGCTTTCCTGCAAGTGCTCTCATGTAGAAATTCCTGTGCCTTCAGGGAGGGAGCAGCCAGGCAGCTGTGTAAACTCCAGCGTGGCTCCCACCTTGTTTAATGATTATGCAAATTTCACAAAAACATTCTTCTCATTGTATCTTTTTTTTCCCTGCTGGTGAGTCACTGATAAATGAATAAAGCGACACACCTCGTGGGATCTGGGGAGGCACTACAGCGCACACTGCACTGCGAGGTGTGCTGACAAGTGCTGTCGTTTAAATGCTGCATGGCAGAAATGCCCAGTGAAAATGACTAAAGGGCACTTACCTCTATAATGTATCATTTGAACGTCTACTTTATTAAATATACCAATGTTTTGTAAGTCAAAGCCCAAAATGCCAATGTTAGTTCCATGAGAACTGGCTAACATTGTAAATATTCCAGTTGAATCTGGAATGTCTTGTTTGTTATCACCATTCCTATCTGTCTGCCCTTTAAGAACAACAGACTTTTCACATGCCAGTACAGCAGACTCAATGACAAGTGGGGAAAAAACATAATTGACAGTATGTACATTGCTACCAGACGCACTGCACTGGCTAATGCACTGGCCAGCAGTGAGGCGTCCAAGGGCAGATGGCTTGAGTTTCATGATGTCTGCACACCTCCCCATTGAGGATTGAATAAGGAAACCGTGAACATAAAGATGGTTGTACTAAAATGTAAGCTGATCTGTGCAGCAGCAGTTCATCTGCATTGTTGAAAGTGCAGTAAGACACATTGGTAAAACAATGTTCTGGCATGTCATTGAATCTACTGAATCTAACTGTGGCAGGGCAGAAGCTCTGCTGCTGTAAACAGTGTATGTGTGGGAATGTAAGGCTGGCAGGGATGGGGTTAAACCTATCCCTAGTCTAAAACATGTAGCTTATATCACACACTGACTATTTTATACAATTAACAGTATTTCCATCAGTCTCCCAAATATCCCCACATTGCCTACCAGCAATCACAGGTATAGCCATTCCCAAATTAGTTCATTGATGTTAATTGGGCAGTGGTCACATGTATAAAAGGAAGGAGAAATCCTTTGTCTGGTGGAAGAGTTTGTGCTGTGAGTTTTGTACTGTTTTGCAACTTGATAGTGAATGCTAATGCCCAGACTACAAGTGTTTATTCTTTTTTGTTTGAACCTTTTATTTTGGCCCTCGTGCTGTGTTGTGTTTGTTCCTGTTTTGTGTTTTTGTTTTTTGTTAATAAACGTGTGTAGTGCACACCAGACCTTAAACTGCAGCTTTCTGTCTCTGGGTCTCATTCCTGCCAACTACCATTTGAGCCCACAGCTCTATTCTGTCACTCTAACTAATACTGACTCTTTTAATACACACACAACCTGAAGCAAACATCTGAACCTACAGCTCTATCCTGTCACTCTAACTAATACTGACTCTCTTAATACACACACAACTTGAAACAAGTAAACCATGTGAAGCAAGACAACCTGCTAATCTGATAAAGTTGCTTCTTTAAAAAAACAAAACAAACAAAAAAAACCCAATAATAATAATTGGAATTTAAACAATTTTTTAAAACTTGCAATGTCCCGGAACTACATTTATCCAAACTTATGTGTTCCCCATGTTTTCTTTTTGCGTTACACACACAGTGGTCCCCGATTTCCCTGTTGCAGTCTGTGATGCAGATGGTCTGACAAATCAACCGTCCACTATCATCCACCACCCTTCATTTTAAGGCCATTTACTGTTGTCTAACTGTCCTATGCCTTATAAAGCAGAAGTGTATTGCAAGGTAGTGACCACACCCTGTACATAGGTAATATATAGTGAACTTTGATTAACTATTGGAAGTGAAAACTCATTCTCAATTGCTTTTACTTGATAAGGAGTTAAAAATTCACATGAGCAGGCAGTGAGTCAGTAGATGCCAGAAGCTCGCCGATTCAGATCCGGTTGATGCAGAAAACCTGGAGAGACTCCATGTAACAACACCCCTGCACAGCGTGTGGAGGACGCCGCTCTACCTCCGACACATGGCCCATGTCATTCATTGGAGATGTGTTGTGAAACAGAGATCCCATCTGCTCTTTGTGTGTGCAAGGATGGGGCAGGATCTGGAAAGAGCAGGGCTGTTGGTGTTCAACCCCAGTCCTCACATACTCCCCAGGTTTTCATTTTAACTAAATTATAGTTTGAGTGCACGTAAAACAGCACCTGCAGGCAGCCTTTGAGATTTTTAACATTCATTTTTAAAGTCTGCTTTGGGAAACCACAAATATCGGAGAGATGAGTTCTTAGATGGGGGATGCGGAGAACACCCTCACGGCATGAAGACATCTTCAGTAAAGAAAACTCTTTAAACTCGTAGCCCCACTATACATTTCAATTTTGAATGAGAAAGCAGCAGTTTTCACTTGAAATAGCTCTGTTCAAGAATGATGCTGCTCCCACTTACCCTCAGATGGAAAGAGCCAGAGAAAAGGATCAGAGCACACCTGGCACTTGATAGCTTTAAGGAAACCTGATCCCCCAATCCTGGAAATGCATCACAGTTCCTCCAGAGCACTGCCTCCGGGTCCAATATAGTGGCTGTCTTCCAGAGGCCTGTATTGACTAAAGCCCTAGGGATTCGAAACCACATTCATTTTTTTTTCTTTTTTTTTTTTTTTAAATCAGCTGCTTTAATAAAAACAAAACAAAAAAGGTAAAAATACCTGAAAATAAAAAAAATACACTAAATATTATTTTAAATCCTGTACTGGCCATGGATGCATTTTTCTAACAGGGCAGGAAGCTAGAATAAACTGCTTTCACGATAATTGCATTAGGGGTTGATTAGGTTGTCTTCTATACATCAGATTATTTAATAAGGCAATTCAATATTCTTTATAATTTCATACACTTAAAGTGAATTCTTATATATAGCAACAATGGAATCAAATTGGACTTTAAATATTTTATAATATGTATAGACAATATACAAATATGTAATGTGATATTTTAAAATATTTGTATATAGTATACATTATTATTTCCTATATTATATAATAATGAAGAAACAGTATATACCGCATTGTCCTACCACCATCTATGTACATCAAAGGTTAGGAAAGTCGAGAGGTGATTTATCTTTTATTTTTTGAACAGACTTGCCTTACATGTAATGTAGTTGTTTCACAGTTCGGAAGAGCTGTCCACTTCCCAGCAGTGGTTATAAAACTTCTCGCCTTGCAGTCCCCTTGGGGTTGTCTCAACACAATTCACAGCACTCCCAGCAGCATCACTCATCCCTTTCAGCCGTCACCTTGGTAATTTGAGATCGATTCCCTGACTGAAGCATGAGTCAGATTCCACATAACTGCCCAGTGAGCACTGGGCCCATCAGGAGGAGGTTAAGTAAATCCTCCCTGACTAGAAAAGGAATCATCAAGGATTGAAATGCACCATCCCCACAGTCTGTAACTTTGCTGGAACCTCACTACCTCTCTAGAAAAGGGTGGAGTGGCGAATAGATATGTTTCATACATTTTATTACATTTGCGGTACTAATTTTTTTCCAATGCTATTCTTAAATTCTAACAATGTCTGGCAAGTGCTTTCAAGATTGGTGTTAGGCAGTCTGCAGGGACACAGGTGCCACAAGAACACAGGCTAATCTTGGGGGAAAAAAATGAGAGAGAGCAGTGCTTTACATCACATCCTACTGCAGGCCAGGCAGACCAGGCATAGCTGTAAGCCGGTATTTTACTTCATCAATGAAAACCTATAGAAGCCCTCAGAATAATGAAATGAGAGTCATCATCCTCATGGATTTGTAAAGGCTGCCTGAATCACGATAGGGGTTCTTCTGGCAAATATGGGCTCACAATAAATTATGCAAAGATTGACATTGTGGTGTTTTATGATCAAAACTCTGTGCAACCAATATATTTGTAGGATATATACAATTGAACAAAACCAACATGTTTTACTGAATTGCAATGAAGTTATCATCCACTCAGCTTACCTCCCATGTTAAAATCATTTGAGCTACCATTATGAACAGGCTTGGCAAGCTTTTGATAAGGAGCAACACCGTCAAACACAACGCATATACAAAGTTGTCTAAGCAGTCGGCATCATTAGCAGGCGAGATGCAAATATAAATATTGATACACTAGGCGCTGTATGACAACCAACAGTACTAACAGTATACAAACATGGGATCTCTTATCTTTCCCGCCAAGCTGAATGTGGTTGGGTAAGACTGGAGTCCTGCCAACGGAACAAAGAAAACAGTGATAACGAACAACCTTTGGACTACAGCTTGTTGTTCTTCATTGAAGCACAAACTACAGCAGAAATGTCCAACCACGTTAAAGTAAATATGGACTGGATAGGAGGGCTACAGTGGAAAATTATTGACCAGAGGGAAGACTGTTGTTATCGACGGGGGACTATAATGCCAGGAACCGTACGAGGTAACAATAGTCTTCACGAGGGGCATCTAATTTTCCACTATGAGCTGAGTCTGCAGTACATATTTAATATATGAGTGAGCCAGTGTGCTCCGCCCCTGTGCGTATATTATGTTATATGTTGCGTGTGGTGTTAATGCTGGTGTATGTATGGATATAATGGGATTATAATGGGGCTGTGTAGCACGAGTGATTTAAAATGTATATTTGTATTTAGGCACAGGGATTGCACAATCATCTCATGTGTACGTTAAACTGTATGTTAGTATGGGAGCATGGGGAGCACAATTAGTTCACCTGTAGTTGTACCGAGATTCAAATTGAATGACTGATATGGCAATCCAGTCCCGGTACAGCTGCATAAAAGGTGCAGTGTTTCACTCACTCAGGGTTGTGTGTTTGAGAGTGGAGAATGGGAGAGAGAAAGTAGGGAATAAACTTTATATTAAAAAAATAACAACTTCTACATGTGCTGGCTTTCAACCGGCATGATACTTGTTCGTCCAGGCTGTTTTGTCCACCTATGTTCGTTTTGCCGTTGTGCGCTTCATTTTGAGTGTTTTGTTTGTTCAAAACTTTTTATTATTAAAAATCACTGGAATGCCTTTGCAATCAACTCAGCTGTGTCCTGCCTTGCTTCTGGTCTGACGTCACCCCTACAGCCAGCGTGTCCACAATGAGTCAGTCAAAGTAATGAGAGGCAAGGTTGGATAGTAAATATGACTTTATATACTGTAAAGCCATAAATATTTGTGAGCCTTTCATTATGTGTTTTTCATGTATGAAAAAACAAAACAAAACATAAATATCTTAGTGCTGTACATGTAATGAAGTAATATACTACTACCAGTGCAACAGGGCGCCAACATTTCTGGACCAAATAGGTTTTATAGGTATGATTCGCCAAATATTTTGGTCACAAATATTTATGGCTTTACAGTATTTTCTTTAACTATAGCTGATGCAGCATAAGTACATAACTAAATAACAAACAATTAACAGAAAATGTTTTTGATGTTCAAGGTTTTTTTTTCTTTTGTAGTATGTTTTGTAATTCATTTTCTGTTCAATCACACAATTGCCGTTCAGCAGTTTTTTCATTCAGCCATTTTATCTTGTTGTTTGGAGTGGAGATGGAGGGCATTCCTTGGGCAGAACTGACAATGATGTGAACCAATCACATGACAGATGAAGACTATTGCTCAGTGGTGTAAGGATGTGAGGGGAATAGTTCAATCTATTTTTGCTTCTATGATGAGGTTTTACCAATTACAGGCCAGAATTTCCAAGTACTGACTTGAGACCCATAGAAAAAACAAACAGTCTCACAAATAAATACTGTACAACTACTCCCTCGTTTTATCGGGGGCGTCAGGGTCCTGTATAAATCCTCAACGCAACCTGCTTTTTCTCACTTTTTCGTATAAAAAGCAGCACACCGTTTTAATTTGTACAGCAGAGGGTAATTGTTTCTCATCAACTTCAGTCTCCAGTTAATTTCATGAGCCTTCCTGTCCTTTCTCAAATGTACAAACAAATGCATTGAAAGAATCCATTACCAACAATAACATAGAAGGCTAGTTGCTAGGGAGCTGACGTCACTACCTTGTGGCTTTTGCTAGTGCACTGCTGCCACATGTCAACACCTCATTGGTTAAAATAAAAACCGCTTCAGCAAGTAGATATTTAATTTGCTTTGTGTTATTGTGCAATACGTGTGCATACGATAACAGTACCCTATTAATGCTTTGTTTTGAATTGTTTTGTATATTGTTGTTTGTGATGTGCAGTACGAAATAAAACATGCAGTAATTATATGTGCCTGTCGAATCTGCAGTATAGCGAAGGGCGATATAACGAGGGGTGGGTATATATATATATATATATATATATAAAATATATATAATAAAATGACAACCAATTGTGCAATCCTAAAGATTGCTGTTAACAGCGTGTTCAGTCTTTTGTCAGCCAACCGGCTATGAAAAGGATGCTACGATACTCCTCTTAGTGACGCAAGGTACAAGGCATCATCCTCCTCCCTGTGGTCTACTCTTGCTACCATACCTGTCAAGTTTCATGCTGTACCATGCAAACTCCAGCCATTGGCCCCAGAGTATCCATGAACCCATCAAGTGATAGAGATGCATACAGGAAACAATAATAAAAGTCATTGCTTTTTAAAAGGTCATAGACGGCACCTATTGGTTTAATAAAGTAATCCTCTATGAGCAAACTGCATGCATTCAAGGTGAAGTAAAAGCAGTACTTGTGTATTTTGCAATGATCTTTGAATGAAATTGGTCATGAAATTATTATGGTTGTGTCCTTCAGTTTTGAGTTCCACAGGCTACATGTATCACGCCATGCATGCTGTAATATTTTAATATACCCTATAATATTGTACATCATATATTGTACTTTTGTATAGAGATAGTTTTAAGATAACTTTATCTTCAGCAAAATTTACTGTAGTATAGCTTAAAACTGTAGTGAAAACATTTAAAGGCAAGCATGATAGAGCACAGATAACAATAGAAAAGCATGATAAAGCAAAAAGACAATATAATCACATGCATGGCAAACGTTCATAAGGAGCTGCACAGAAAACAGAATCATATAAACAGGACAGGATGCTAGAGATGTTTTTTTCCACAAGCAGACAGACCACTGGCAGGCAGGAATCCTCCCAAGATCAGCAAACCCTTCCAGCGAGCATCTCCAGCGGCTTTGATCAGCTAAGCGCTGATCAGACCTGGGGATTGTAAAGGCAGTGTCCTGTACTGGGATTGTAAAGGCAGTGTCCTGTACTGGGATTGTAAAGGCAGTGTCCTGTACTGGGATTGTAAAGGCAGTGTCCTGTACTGGGATTGTAAAGGCTGTGTCCTGTACTGGCGATTGTAAAGGCAGTGTCCTGTACTGAGGATTGTAAAGGCAGTGTCCTGTACTGAGGATTGTAAAGGCAGTGTCCTGTACTGGGATTGTAAAGGCAGTGTCCTGTACTGAGGATTGTAAAGGCAGTGTCCTGTACTGAGGATTGTAAAGGCAGTGTCCTGTACTGGGATTGTAAAGGCAGTGTCCTGTACTGGGATTGTAAAGGCAGTGTCCTGTACTGGCGATTGTAAAGGCAGTGTCCTGTACTGGGATTGTAAAGGCAGTGTCCTGTACTGAGGATTGTAAAGGCAGTGTCCTGTACTGAGGATTGTAAAGGCAGTGTCCTGTACTGGGATTGTAAAGGCAGTGTCCTGTACTGGGATTGTAAAGGCAGTGTCCTGTACTGAGGATTGTAAAGGCAGTGTCCTGTACTGGCGATTGTAAAGGCAGTGTCCTGTACTGGCGATTGTAAAGGCAGTGTCCTGTACTGGGATTGTAAAGGCAGTGTCCTGTACTGAGGATTGTAAAGGCAGTGTCCTGTACTGGCGATTGTAAAGGCAGTGTCCTGTACTGAGGATTGTAAAGGCAGTGTCCTGTACTGAGGATTGTAAAGGCAGTGTCCTGTACTGGGATTGTAAAGGCAGTGTCCTGTACTGAGGATTGTAAAGGCAGTGTCCTGTACTGGGATTGTAAAGGCAGTGTCCTGTACTGGGATTGTAAAGGCAGTGTCCTGTACTGGGATTGTAAAGGCAGTGTCCTGTACTGGGATTGTAAAGGCAGTGTCCTGTACTGAGGATTGTAAAGGCAGTGTCCTGTACTGGGATTGTAAAGGCAGTGTCCTGTACTGGCGATTGTAAAGGCAGTGTCCTGTACTGGCGATTGTAAAGGCAGTGTCCTGTACTGGGATTGTAAAGGCAGTGTCCTGTACTGGGATTGTAAAGGCAGTGTCCTGTACTGGGATTGTAAAGGCAGTGTCCTGTACTGGCGATTGTAAAGGCAGTGTCCTGTACTGAGGATTGTAAAGGCAGTGTCCTGTACTGAGGATTGTAAAGGCAGTGTCCTGTACTGGGATTGTAAAGGCAGTGTCCTGTACTGGGATTGTAAAGGCAGTGTCCTGTACTGAGGATTGTAAAGGCAGTGTCCTGTACTGAGGATTGTAAAGGCAGTGTCCTGTACTGAGGATTGTAAAGGCAGTGTCCTGTACTGAGGATTGTAAAGGCAGTGTCCTGTACTGGGATTGTAAAGGCAGTGTCCTGTACTGGGATTGTAAAGGCAGTGTCCTGTACTGGGATTGTAAAGGCAGTGTCCTGTACTGAGGATTGTAAAGGCAGTGTCCTGTACTGGGATTGTAAACGCTGTGTCCTGTACTGGGATTGTAAAGGCAGTGTCCTGTACTGGGATTGTAAAGGCAGTGTCCTGTACTGAGGATTGTAAAGGCAGTGTCCTGTACTGGGATTGTAAAGGCAGTGTCCTGTACTGGGATTGTAAAGGCAGTGTCCTGTACTGGGATTGTAAAGGCAGTGTCCTGTACTGGGATTGTAAAGGCAGTGTCCTGTACTGGGATTGTAAAGGCTGTGTCCTGTACTGGGATTGTAAAGGCAGTGTCCTGTACTGGGATTGTAAAGGCAGTGTCCTGTACTGAGGATTGTAAAGGCAGTGTCCTGTACTGGGATTGTAAAGGCAGTGTCCTGTACTGAGGATTGTAAAGGCAGTGTCCTGTACTGGGGATTGTAAAGGCAGTGTCCTGTACTGAGGATTGTAAAGGCAGTGTCCTGTACTGGGATTGTAAAGGCAGTGTCCTGTACTGGGATTGTAAAGGCAGTGTCCTGTACTGGGATTGTAAAGGCAGTGTCCTGTACTGGGATTGTAAAGGCAGTGTCCTGTACTGGGATTGTAAAGGCAGTGTCCTGTACTGAGGATTGTAAAGGCAGTGTCCTGTACTGGGATTGTAAAGGCAGTGTCCTGTACTGGGATTGTAAAGGCAGTGTCCTGTACTGGGATTGTAAAGGCAGTGTCCTGTACTGAGGATTGTAAAGGCAGTGTCCTGTACTGGGATTGTAAAGGCAGTGTCCTGTACTGAGGATTGTAAAGGCAGTGTCCTGTACTGAGGATTGTAAAGGCAGTGTCCTGTACTGAGGATTGTAAAGGCAGTGTCCTGTACTGGGATTGTAAAGGCAGTGTCCTGTACTGAGGATTGTAAAGGCAGTGTCCTGTACTGGGATTGTAAAGGCAGTGTCCTGTACTGAGGATTGTAAAGGCAGTGTCCTGTACTGGGATTGTAAAGGCAGTGTCCTGTACTGAGGATTGTAAAGGCAGTGTCCTGTACTGGGATTGTAAAGGCAGTGTCCTGTACTGGGATTGTAAAGGCAGTGTCCTGTACTGGGATTGTAAAGGCAGTGTCCTGTATCTGCTCCATATGAATGGTCAGGTCAGCTTTGCTCTTATTTATGGCATTGCTGTTGCTGCAATGCAGATATCTCGTCCTTGCAAAACAATTGATGCAACTTAAATGACTGAGTCTGAATATGAATTATATTATTAATAATAATAATAATAATAATACTACTACTACTACTACTACTACTACTACTAATAATAATAATAAATAATAATAATAATAATAATAATAATAATAATTGATATTATAATATAATATAATATGATGATGATGATACTTAATGATATGATTATGATTATGATGATGACTACTAAATAATAATAATAATAATAATAATAATAATAACATTAAATGACAATGTACATTTTACAGTCTTCAAAATAACCAGAAAATGAATAGCATGCAATAAGGAAGGGACATTACAAAGATAAGTATTCTTGAATTCATATTTTTTTTTATTTGTACACATATGCAATAATTTGTTGCTAGATTGCATTGCAACGGCCTCACATGCAAAGGAAACGTTTACTTGACAGTCTGAACCTACAATATGAACCATGGTGAAATTGAAATAGGAAGCAGGTGTTATTCAAAATAGATAGTGTCAGAGCACATTAAAGTTACAATAAAACCAAAAAACAACATTTTTTTTTTTTTTTAAATATGTAAATTCTAAGTAGAAAGTCTCCTTTTTGAAAGGTTTGTCATTGCAGTTTCTTCCTGGAGTACTGTTGTTACTGTGTTTTATGCAGTGGTTATAGATGACAAATGAACCTAGCAAAACCATTTACAGTACTGCATTTTGAAAATCAAAGTATAAAACGAATGTGAACTGCACAAGCATGTGCAAATTTGAGGGATGTAAAATGTTTCTAACCAACTACAGGGCATCTCAAAGGAAAGAATTAAATTCAGCGGGAAAAAAATCTTGACTGATAACTCCATCGTTTGCAACAATTCAGAACAATAGGAATCACTGATGGGGGCAGGCGATAGGGATGAGGCACACAAGGAAGTACTTCCAGGCATGAAGATTTCCATGCCTGATATTTGTATGCATATCACCAGGGCTGCAGATGTGCGCTGTGACTCATGACAGTGACGTAATGTAATCCAGTGTAAAGAAAAACTTTAAAGAAACAGTCTGCTTTCTGACCAGACAGGAGACCCACCCTGAAACCACCCTCGGCCCCAGTGACTAACCTCTCAGATGAGCTGTAACAAGAGGGCTGGGCCAGTGGCAGTGATTAGAAACCTGATCCTGGCAGGTGCTGGCTTGTTCCCATCCAGAGCTACAACTTCCTCCTTAATTCTATTGTTTCTGCGTGTCTTAAGAACAAATAAACTGTTTCAAATATTTCTTAGCCTAGGCCCCTTCCCCAAAGAAAATGCATTCATAGAATAGTTAGGACAAGGGTGGGATGTTTAACTTCACCCCATTTACTAAAATAAGCTAACATGACAGACATTCCAGAAGAACCCTAAACACCCTTAGCTCCAGCCAAAGGCTTCTAGGCCTTCTGTGTGCTTCTTTACAACAAACTTATAAATGAAATTACTTACAAGACAACGCATGTCATTATAACTGCTTAAACACAGAACAATGTGTTGCTGTTTCATCTTTCTTTTTCAATTATAATGTCATGGTTTGTTAAAAGGTGATATTTACTCCCTTTACTTGTTTTTTTTCCTTGTGTTTACTGTTTTCTAACACAACTAAAAAGATGTTGTGGTTAGATTTCCCCATTCTGTGCCAATCATAAAACGAAGAGAGAGTTATTTTAAAATGAAGATTTCACACAATTTCACATCCACTTTATGTAGGCCTATTCATGTTGCTTGAACACTGCTGACTGCATACAGCACTGTGTAGCCCCACATATTCAGGCAGTCTACTAAAACCAAATGCTAGGCTCCATTAACCTGCACTCTGTGGATGGAAAAATACTTCTTATTACCCAAGCCCATCAATCAGCACAGGACCCACCCACCACCACTCTGGAGCCAGCACTGGTTTAGTTTACAATGGACTTTTTCCTCTCTGAAATAACAATTGTAAGATTATTGCTGGTGCTATATTATTATTATTATTATTATTTATTTATTTATTTATTTATTTAACACAGCGAATGTTCTTGCGGGATTGCTGTGACAGACTGACACTTACAATTCCCTCGAGCTCCTGTGGAATCTGAACAGCTTGGTGTTGTCAAACCACCTTGACTTAAAAGAACAAAGCTAGTGGATATCAGATTGCACAGCTTCCGGAATCCTGTCAAGGCCTGACTGCTGGAATGTTCCGCAATGCTGTCACTCTGAGGAGCCAGTCTGCAGCTACAATGAATACCAATGCTCCAAAAGGGCCAAATAATATGGAGGAGCTCCCTCTGCAGGTGGGAAAGAAAACAATGTAGGCTCCAGAGCTTGTTCAGAAAAAAACCCCCAAAAACAACAAAAAAAAAATTTTGAGGAGCACACTCCCCTTAAGGTGAAGTCCTTTCACTTTTAAAACCTTTATGAAATTTCCTATTTTGTCCTGGGCGTTTTTTTTTTTTTTTTTAGATGTTATCACGCTTTCATCTGCTATAGTAAATACTACAGATGTTCTGTTTTTGGAATCAGGTCAGCAATCCGACGTCTGTATGAGATATATCATTTGCGCTCAACAGCAATTGAAACCAGCAGTGGTTTTTAAAATGTAAAACTGATTTTAAAGATCCACAGGGCAGGGGTGAGGGAATATTCTCCATCACTGGCCCTCTTTGCGCCCAGCATGTCTACAGTATAAAAGTGAATAGAAGAGGAGACCCTACCTGAAATAAAACATGAATCCCCTGTGCTAAGTTTACACTTTATATATATATATATATATTCTATATATATATATATATATATATATATATATATATATATATATATAAAGCTTTGTAATGCATATTATAATTTTAAAATTTGATAGAAATATCTGTGCAAAAGCACGTTTACGGAGAAAGTGGCTTTTCTGTGGGGAAAATCCTTCGCATTCCACAGAGCGTACTGTGTCATTATGACATCAGCAACCCTTATCTGGGTGGGAATAGACCCAAAGTGTGGGGTGCACCCCCTGGGGGGGCCCACCCGGGCCACTCAGTATTCCCCCCCCCACACCCCCCTACCCCCAAGTTGATACTATGACTAAAGAGGCCAGTTCTATTAAAAAAATGTACGTTTTTTTATTTAATGGATATAAATACATAAATGACAGCTAATTAGTCCAATTTTTTGCCTTACAAATGAGCCACTGACTCTAGGGCTTGTACCAGAGAAATGGTGTTTGAAGTGAAACGGCAGTGAAGAAAGCCGAAATGTGGCTCCCATTAGTGTAGATACTGAGAATTACCTTTCCATTAAGTAGTACCAGATAATCACATGTTTTAATGAAATGAAAATATGTGTGTGCTATAACATGTGTTTATTTTAAAACTGGACATTTAAGACCTGTGTAGCTGAGAGAAGAGCAAAACGGCTTTAACATTTATGGAATTAATTAGCCACAATTACTTTAAGGGGCGCTCATCCATTTGTTATAATAACTGTATCACTATGTGTTTTCACCCCTGCTATTATCCTAACTGTCCCTGCTGCCTCCCCACCATTATCCCAAACCGTTTGAGGAGAGTCTTTCCTGATGGGGAGCAGCACACAGTCAACCTGCAATAGGCAGCTGTATTGCCCTGGACATACACATGAGAAACAGTGAAGATTCTTCCAGGGAGAGTCTCACAATCTGCCCACCCCTGCACAAAACCAATACAGTAGTCTCTGGCTAAGAGAACACCCCTCGAGAAGCAAGCAAAGTGTTCTTATAGCGTAAGTATAGCAGCAATATACAAGACATACACATTATTTAACAGAATCGTGAAGCAACTCACCAGAATGGGAAACACCAGTTTGTTCAGCGACTTCTGTCTGATTCAGGTTTTTTTTTCAAGAGCTTGAACAATTTTTGTAGCAACACAAACAGCGGCGCATTTCACCATTTATTTACATGCCATTTTGTAGCGATGAGGTGCACTCGTGGAAATCAGAAAACAAAATGAGGCACTGATATGACAGCGATTCTGGAAAGAGTGAATAAACCAATCAGTGTGCCTCAAGACACTCTCGCGATGACAGGTCGCTTTTCAAAATACTGAATGAACCATTTTAATTTAAGTTTGATGATGATGGGTTGTCAGGTTACAAAACACCAGTACTGTATCTTTTGTGAAAGAATTGCTATCGGTGCCAAGAAGGTGTTCTTTTAAACGAAGTTCCCATTTCTTTAGCTGGAACATTTACAATGAGAAAAATCAGTTTCACCACAAGGGTGTTCCCTTAGGCGAAGTGTTCTCTTAGGACGTGTTTGTATACGCCAAGACTACTGTTTACTATACAGTAAATAATAGTGCATCTACAATAAACCATATATTTGGAACTCATTTGAGACTCCACGGGCTTATTTTTCAGTTATTTATACAAAGTTCTAAAAATGAACAAAGATCCACTAAATAACTTTGCAGTATACTGTGCTTACAAAGGCTATGACTCTTTACTATTCACTATTAGGCTACCGTGTCTTTTGGCAGTTTATGACTATGAACTCCTTGATGCCTTTCAGGTTCTAAGAGGGTTTCCATGGCTACAAACACACTGTAGTTCAGCTTGAATCAGTGACTGAGAAACCCAGAGATTGAGACTGCCCTGACAGAAATCACCCTGCGAACACTGCCAGAGTGGAAATGGACATTTCTGATGTATGTTGTTTGTTAATTGTTTATTTTCTTTTAAAGTAATCTAAATATATGTAAAGTATAACAAACAAAGCAGTGGCTCCCAAGTTATGTGGCAGTTTGGCAGGTTTTAAATAAAGATGGGCTAAACCTGAGTTTGCCAAGTTAATTTCCTGGAAAACAACAATGAATTTCACAGCCCTAAACCTGAAAAACACTGCCAAACAGAGGCCCACTGATGAGACATTTAATATGTGATCTCGGAAATCATAGCATTTCCATTATTCAATATAATTCAGTGATCATCTATTGAACAACTCACTGTCTGTAACATACTGTGACAGAACGCTCTGAATGAGGATTTCTAAACCTTCTGTCAGAAAGAGTCCAGTTTAACCTGCTGAGGGTGGGTTTGATTCAGTGGTTGCTCATCGAGCATCAAGTGGATCTGGGTGAAAAGGGATAAACAGTTGAGTGAACTGGTCCACATAGTCATTAAGGGGAAATGATGGAGGTGTCTTGGGCAAGTTGACATAAACTAAAGAAGGGTCTAGCCTTTGAAACACACCACAGATGGTTTCTTTAAAACACGTCCTGTAAGAGGCATGGTGGTGGATAATTGATCTGGGAGTGGATCATGGGAAATGGACCACGTGAGCTTTGAAAGCATCCCTTTGCTTGAATTATTTTTCGAGAGAAACAATCCCAAATACTCTACAGCTCAATGCAAGCTCAGCATCAATAACAGGCAGTGTTTTCTCATTTCCATGTCTAATTTAAAACAAAGATTGCAAACATAAATAACAGTACGTAAAACAGCAATGAACTTGAGAAACAAGTGCGTTACTCCTTTTCTCTAAAATATAAAGACGAGGGGTTGTTGTTGTGTTGCCGTCTTATTCGGAAATATGAGGCACCATGAAAGGATTCAATTCAAATGGTTTTCCTTCATGACAAGGTATCCAGAGAGTTTGAAGTGGAACTGCTTTGCATAGCCAAGAGCGCTTACAGTAGGCACTTTGCATAAAAGTGGAGTCATAGGAGAAGCATCTAACTGTAATATGCATGCTGAACCACAGACAGTACAAAACATGATTTGTTTAGTCATCTATCCTTATCACATGTGGATTTTTTGTATTAATCCTTTTATGAATTTTGCCCACATGCACTGTCATTAATCACCTACTGCAGTAGTTTCACTGCCCATCCATTGAGCTTTCCTTGAAGAAAATCTCGAGTTTGCCATTTGAGTGTCATAATGCTGGCTGGTCTTTGCTTAGCCATGTTGCGGTTTTCTCAGACTCAATGATAGCGGTAGTTGAGAGGCATTGGTATTTCCAAAGGTGCACACAGTCATGTGACATTCAGATGGGAAGCGTCAGGGTGTTCTCTAACAAATGAACCACAGAAATGAGAAGATACTCTTATACTCACTGCACATTTATTTTACACTTGTATGTTATTATTTTTTATACAAATGTATTTATTGATTTGATTAGTGCATGCTTTATTTTGTCTGACACTTTTTAATTGATTTGTATGATGATATGTTGGCTTCTTACCCATTTCCCTTGATCTGCCTTATTGAGCACTGACTAATTGAATCATTGATACTGTAATGGTCTTTGTGTTTTTGAGTGAAACAGGACTTGGGAGACCAGGTGGGATTCCAAAGGCAATCCGTTTATTTCCTACTAACTGATGAAAACAACAAATCCCTGTTTGGGCCTGGGTTCAAGCCAAAACAATAAAACTGTCTAAACTATTTTTCTTATCACTGTCGTTATCACTTCTCGTAGCTTCTCTCTGTCCCTCGCAGCCTCTTTCTCGGTCCCTCACCGTTCACCACAAACACTTTCATTCAAGTCTGAGAGTGTTCTCTCCTCCGAGGTTTGTCCCCCCATACATAGCCTTGGGGGAGAGCCCCACCCACCATATGCAACTACACACACCTTACTCTAAACGTGTGCTCCATACCTTTACAATACATGTAACACTAAACGAAACATGACAAATAAACTAGACGGCAATAGCTATAGCTTACATAGCTCCCCCCTTGTCCCTCGTTCTCGAGGGAAGCACAGTATCTTGAAAACGGCCCAGAGGCCGATGGGTGTGACCTTCCCCCTTCTGTTGATCCCGTCAGCCACGGGAGGGACAGACAGAGCCCAGTGGTGCAATGCCCCCAGGCAAGGAGCGGTCAGGAATAGGGGTGGAAAGGGAGGGACTAGCAGGGCAAGGTGAATCAGGAGGGGGCAGGAGCGACGTGTCAGGGGCCACTAGGTCAGTCTGTGTCAGGTCTCCTCCCAGTCCCGGTGCAGGGCCACCTTGCACCCTCTAGGTGGCAGCTGCATGGTACATTATCTTTCCAATTCGCTTCAGGACCTGGCAGGGTCCGAACCAGTGGCTGTCCAGCTTGGGACAATGGCCCCTCTTTCTCTTGGGGCCATAGACCCAGACCAGCTCTCTTACAAATAGAGTGGCCATCCTGGAGTTTGTGTCTGTTTGTGTCTGTCTGTTTGTCTGTCTGTCTGTGCAGGAGTGGGAACTCAGAGTTTGGAGCTTGGAAGGTCAAGTAAAACAGAGTGAACGGACCAGTAAATGGAGTTTTCCGATAATAAGTATTGGGCTGTGTGACGGTGTGCTCTTGTCACGTGTGTGGGTAGCCGCTGCTTAAGCAATACAGAGAGACAATGGAGGTGGAGTTGAAAACACCAGCACAGGTGTGCAGGATCTATTCACACAAACAGAAGGTAAACAAAGAGGTCATGTGACGTTACCAGCAATGGTAATCCACAGAGGACATATACAGCAAGCTGTACAAAAGGAAAAATAAGACACAGTATAAAACTGCAATAAAAGGTGCCACAGAGGGCGAGCTCTAGTCTATAAATGAGGCTCCAGAAACTGGCTACACTACGTAACCCTCGCTATACATTACATGGGATCACTATCCCCTAAACTAACCTACTTATGAGCCGGTATTCATATGACGACTCCTGCTGCTTCATACAGCCTTGGCTGGGCATTGCCTTCACAAGCACCGCTTGCAGTTTCAGGATTGCGTAGCTGTCATTCCTGCAGAGCGGACGCTCTCCTCCTGAGTACACGCAGCTCCCCTCTGTAGCATGGTGTTGCAGTCGTCTCAACCAATCTCGGCCAGATATTTTTAAACTGATGGACACTCGGTCAAGACCTGCCCACCTGCTGATTGAGGACCAACACAGCCAATCACTTGCTGCCTCTTCCCTCAACTAATCCCCTCAACCAAGCCCAGCAGGCAGCAAGTCCCAATCAAGCGCCCATCTGTAAACAATTTAATAGCACAAATCAACTCCAAAAAAGACACACAATAAACCCATCTCCACATACAAATTACACCAACGTTGATTCCCCATTGTGTAGGGCAATCATCCTGCCACAGGCTGATTGTATGCTGGTGTTTAATAATGAACGTGAACGGCTTGAGTGTTTTTAGCCTGCCGGCAGCCATGAGAATTAGGAACTGATACCAAAGAAATAGGCTACACTGTGATATTCTCTCTCTCTCTCTCTCTCTCTCTCTCTCTCTCTCTCTCTCTCTCTCTCTCTCTCTCAATTAATATGAATCTTGTTGCTACCTGTTCGAAGTCTTGCTACCTATTTACAGGTGAATAGAACGATTGTCAAGTGCCTTTTAAACAATGTGTTGCAGCTGAATGTATCCTAATTTGTTTTGTGCCTTCTTGCACGGAACTAGCGTAGTCGCTCTACATTCTGTGATATTTTACATTTAGGGCATTTGTGCTATTTCTGTACACTCCCATGGCGGGGAGGTTACAGAAGTTCACTTACAGTGAATGCATCAGCACTAGAGGTGCCTGTGTTAATACATTGCAGTTTTGTGCTCATATGGACATATCCAGTAAAGCATAATATTTAACTGTGGGGATTAGATCTGCATTTCCAACTCTAATAACTGGCATCGAGACATCATGCTGAAACACAGAATTGTTCACTACTCACATTGCAATTCATAAGTTTTCTAAGTCTTTCTTGTTTAAAATGTTTTAAAGGTCTTTAAAACTAGTATTCTTGTACAGTAAAACATTCAGTTCTAGGCCAGAAGTAAATCAAAGTATTAGGTTCCATCATTCTGAATTATTCTGAGCGCTAGTGTTAGCTAATGTGCTTTAGTTTCTTCTGATAAACCCACTTGCCTCTAAAAATAAGATGAAAGGAAATGTAATGAAACCAGATGTTACAGATGTAGTCTGGACACAGATAAGCAAAGCAGAGTCCTGGTTGTTTTGATATGGGAATTTCCATATCAGCACTTTGATGGGCGATCTTTCTCTGTTCCCTACATATACTGTAGTGCATCCTTCAAAAGGAAACATGACTCATTTTAATTGGGTGCAATAGAGTCCCTCTCCACAAATGTGGAATTGTGAGCATAGTGGTCACTGGGCTGTCTGTGTTGCTCTTGCATTTCCTAAACAAGCAGAAAGGATGCTCAGCCACAAGCTTGCTTTGAGAGTCAGTATATGACTCAGAGTGACAACGGAAGGAGCACCTGCAGCACTGCTGATGGGGCAACTTGATGTGGCTGCGAAATATCACAGTTATAGTAACTGATGCATTGTTCATGTTTAGATTCCCCTGGTAAATCACTTCAGTTATTACGTCTTGGTTACCTTTTTAAAACTCAGCATACATTTGAAATACACAGCTGGTACACCTCAGTGAGATCATTACCAGTCCGTCCACAACACTCTGCCCCCAGCGGATAGAAGAAACAGCCCATTTCTGTGGTTTCTTAATGATGTATTACTTACTTCCACTAGAGGCAGCATGTTGTAGGTGGACAAGCTAATGATTACACTCTGTACCAGCCAAGGTTCAGGGCAGGGGTATCCAAAGTTTTTGTTCCAACCCTGTTCTAAATGGGTTAATTGAAGTAAACTCCATCCAGACCCTGAGTTAAACCTGGACTCCCAAGGTTTAAGGCATGTTACTGTAAATAGAAATATTTTAAAAATAGTGTGTTGCCTGAAAACTGCATTTGTCAATATAGGGTTCATCATCCAATCATGCTGACCATACTACCACCAAAAAAGGTTAACGGCACCAGTATTTAGATCTTCTGCTGTAAAAAGCAGTTGTGACCGAAGTCCTCTTTTTCTAGCTACAGGGCATGGGTAGAACAACCAATGCATTTGTGAACTTCCCCACTTTGTCTCTTATGCATGCCTTGAGCCTTCCATAGGGGACACAACATCACTCAATAGAAGGGATTCATTGACCTTGTTGTAAAGGTTTCCAGTTCCAAATGGGACATATTTTATCCATAAGAGGGCTGCTGTGACTAATGAAACATGTCTTCACCGTGCAACCAGTCTGTTACAAAGGTAAAGGGGATTGCCATAATAATGTGATTATTTTTAACTGTCAATCCTAACCGGGGGCTAATTCTGAAGAGCCACATACAGTCACAATATCTTCATAAAAGAGCCATAACCTGGGTGCATGATTACGAAGTGTGCTGACATGCAGGGTCCTGTGAGGAACAAGGGTACTGGAAAAGCAACACAGCTGCTGACGTGGTAAGCTTTTTTTCACTCCAGAGATTCTTAGAGAAGTGAACAATCAGAATTGACCAGGCATGGTACACTACAATAGGGAGCGATGCAATTTTCAGTCAATTTACTTCATGTCTAGCAACTCACAGATAAGCAATTTAGCAAATCTAGCCATAATCAGTGAAGGGTGTCAAATCAAAACTGCAATCAGTGCAAACATGACCAGGGTTTTGCACAGTTTCTCTGTACTGATGACTCTATTGTTTGACCCAAGAGAATTATATTTGATTCAGCTTCACACTCGATCTGACAGACTGGGCAGAGGACTAACAGCAGGCGCTCTCTCTATGTCTAAGGCAGCACAGATTAAAATCATTTCACATGTTTGACTCTGGGTTTTTCCTGTGATATCACTGTAATTGCATAGCACTTTGATCCATTCTTGGTATTACTATGAGCTTAATAAGACACATCTGAGCTTGTTACCTATACACTGTCTGTGGCTAATCAAGTTTGTAGTAAAACCTGGAATGGGTGAAACTGCAATGCAATAAGAGTTTTATTTCTATCCCTGCATAGAGACAAGAAATGGATGTTTTATATTTGCTCAGCGACTTGCTCTTGAGTTGGAGGGAAATGGGCAGCTCCTTTTCTTTAATGTTCAAAGGAATGGAGTTGTATTTCCTGGCATATTAGAATTGTGACTGGGATCTAGGTTGTGTAACAGCATCTATCTATTTTCTCCTCTAGAAAAACCTGTCACTATAGACCAGCCCACATCACAAAACCACAAATATTACTTAGGAGAGGCAAAGGTAGTGGGAGGTTCAGGTTAGGATTGTTGAGCACAGACTGTTGGGACTGTCAACTTTAGCCAGTGCAATTCTTTTGAGTTTCATGAATAAAAAAGAAAGATATATGAGAAAGAAAATGGAGTGAAATATTAAATTCCTAAGAGAGAGAGAGAAGAAAGAACAGCAATGAAAACGAATGCTAACTATTTTTTAACAAAGGTACTCGTGTTTATTTTGGATTTTGGATTTTGTGGAAACCTTTACTTTGGCCTTTGTGCCTTTTATTTGGTGTTTGAAAAGTGTATTTATTTTTTGTTATTTTTTTTGTTTAATAAATACCAGCGCAGCTTTGTCCCACAATACATTTTTGTTTGTGTACTTCTTCCTGGTCTGATGTCACCCCATAAGCCAGCCTACCACAGGGGGTCTGTAAATTGCAGAGAGCAATCTTTGTAATTCTTACAAAGATCATTGTAAGAATTTATATGCTGTGTTCTGTGCTTTTAAATGTATTGATAACAGCTCTGCTGCATGAAAGTGTGCTGTCACTGTGCTTTTAAATCACGTTTTGACAACTACTTTGCTGTGTGAAAAGGGGAAGTAGTTTTATAGTTGTTAGAGTATTTTGGGATGTTATATTTTGGTTTCATTGAGCTGCTTAAGAATCACTGTATTTTAAAGTTGTATACAGCACATGTTTGTTTTTAACAGTATAAAATTTGTTTCAGTAAATTATTGAACCTTTACCTTCAATCAATCTTTATTTGATGTAGCACCCTATTGACTGTGTTAGGACATCCAGTTTGATGTCTTCTGATACATTCTAGCTAGGAATTCAAGACTGGCATCGTTCAAGCAGAGTCTACCTAGAGTCTACCCTGCAGAATCTTACCCAATTTATCATGACCACAGAATGAAAATGACTGATGAAACTCTAAACTATTTGTTTCATCATTACTGATAATTCAATCTATTAGGTTTCATGCCAAGCACAAATGCAAACCTGTGGGATAATGAATTACAGCTGTCCATTGGCCCAGAAAAAAAAAAAAAATTGTTTAAGTATAAACTAGGTGATGAAAACAAAGAGCCCTTATTTGAATACCTTACCTGCAAGCAAATAAAGCACTTAATTTTTTTTAAAAAAGCTGGACTGGTAGGGTGAGGTCTGTCTCTTTAATCCCCCTTTTGGAATGGTATTCAGAAGTGTTTATACATATGTGGCAGGCTGGCGAGTGGATAGAGGCCCAGAGACAGTCTGTAGTTCAAAAAAACAACTTTTTTTATAAATAAACACATAAATGAAAGGGCACAATGGCCAGAACAAAGCAATTTAAACACAAAATAAACAAAATAAAGCAAAAAAACACTCACAAAAATAAAGGTTTCCAGGCTGGGCAATGCCTTCACTGGATTCAAACTTTCCAAACAATCAAAAAAACCAACCCGCTTCCTCAGCTCCCTCCTCCCAAATGAAAAGCAGAGGCCTCCTTTTATGTCAGGTGGCTGGGCGCTGATTGATCGTTAATTAAACTAATCATCTAATCAACCCCAGCCACCTCAACACAATGAACCAAGGCAGGTAGGGGAATTTAACCCCATCCCTGCCAATTTCTAAAGAGCAGAGCTATGCTCTGCCACAACATATAAAAATACATTCCTGAAAATGTACAAAACAGTGACCAAGACCTCACTGAGTGGGGGGCTATTCCACCCCAACAATGAAACACATGCAGGGCTGGGGCAATTTGTCCAACAACACAGTAGTGTATTGCACCACATCCTGGACTTCAGACTGCACTTCTGACTGTTTCTTTGGAGCAGTTTCTAAATGCTAAATATGTTTCTTATGTGTTTTGGTTATTCAGTGAGAATACGCGCGATGCACATAAGAAAACATTTTGTTCTACTTCGGCAGGATTTTCCTGCTACACCAGAAGCAGCGCTGTTTATAAAGATCCACGTGAAACCTGGCAGCTTGGTAGAAAGTTGGGATGTAAAGAATATCCAATCTGTCTTTGCTTTCTTTCTCAAAACCATGGACGAGGAATAGACAGTAAGATTTTCAACTATAGTATCTTATACCTATGCTTTGGATAACTATATGTACGTTGTGTATTGAACTGATTACCATGAATTTTGCATTATTTGTGTTACAAATCATAATACTAATATGCATTCAGCGTAAGACTAACTCGTTAGCATGGTATCTCACTCTGTCACGCATTATGAGCACAGTGTCTGTGTGTGTTTGTGTGGTCCTAGGATTCTGGCCTGCTTCTTATCCCCAAGCAAAAGTGCACCACACTTGGACAACGCTCATTTAGCATCATGATTCCAACTCTTTGGAACTCTCTCCTAGCTTTGGTGCGTGATACTCCGACCATAGCTTGCTGTAAAGCAACTCTCAAAACCCACCTGTTCTCTCTTGCTTTCCATGCTCCTTAAGCCTGATAGCTGTTATTAGCTGCTGCTGCTGCTGCTATCTCACTTATTATGTTACTTTCATGTATTCTGCACTTTCCACTGTATATAATGTACTATTTCATGTATTCTGCACTTTCCACTGTATATAATGTACTATTTCATGTATTATGCTACTGTCATGTATTGTGTACTTTACACTGTGTATAATGTATTATGCATTTTTTCTCTCTTTCCCACTGTGTCATGTATTATGCATTTCTCTATTTGAAGTAATTATAGATTTTCTTTTATTTACTGCATCTCCTAAAGCGCTTTGTGATGGTGTTCCACTATGAAAAGCACTATATAAAATAAATATTGATTGATTGATTGATTTAAAATATTTTACTCAGGTGCTGCAAGATACAACAATACATCTGGGGCCTCAATGGAAAGAGCATAGGTCACTCTTCATTGTGTCTCATGAATATTCATGATCTAATCCAGAACGAGGCTAGTAGGGTTAAAATCAAAACAGTCATGGTGGCTAACGTTAGTTACAGTGATCGTGATCTGTCTTTTGTGCCAGAAACAATATTTTCAATAATGGAAACTTTACATTAAAACTGAATCTAAGAACCGGACAAAAGCATGTTTTTAAGGGTCTACAGTATTATATGGCGGCCTATGGCAAGTTAATTTGCTATGTATAATGCAGCTGAGTGGCATACATTTCTCACACTTGGTTACGGTTTGTGTAGACAGTACAATAGTGGTACTCAAGATCCAATCCAGTCCAGTTTTTTACCCCAGACAACGCACCAGGAAGTGACAATATCCAGCAAAACCCATGCCCTCTCGTGC
>NC_054538.1:1766243-1828743 GCF_017654505.1 Polyodon spathula | reverse complement strand
GATGTGTATTTATTTTAAAAATCAAATACCAAATCATGCATTAAAAACCACAACAAGTTACTGAGTACAATGTTGAGTTTATATCTTTTACAGCTCTTCCGGGCTGGAACTCACTCTGTAATCCATCAATTCTAGTAATGCTTCAAGTTTTGATACTTTATGACTACTTTGTTTTGTGCAAGTTTGCTGCGGAGGGCATCCTTCCCTACATCAATGTGTAGCAGAGCTTTCCTGAGGAGATAAAGTTGTATGGACAAGATTTGCATATCTTCCGGGTACAAAATGTGTGTACAAAATAGCAACATCAACACCAGCATTTTAAAGCCAGTATTTTATATATCACAGGTGAATTAAATAATTCTATGCTATAAAAATTGTTGGTGTGCTTGGGCTCCCAAGTGGCGCATCCAGTAAAGGCTCTCTGCTTGAGGGCAGGATGCACCCTATAGCCTGGACATCGCTGGTTCGAGTCTGGGCTATTCCACAGCCGACCGTGGATGGGAGTTCCCAGGAGGCGGCACTCAATTGGCTGAGCGTCGCCGGGGGGGGGTCTAGGTCGTCCAGGGTGTCCTCCGCGCACCAGTGACCCCTGTAGTCTGACCAGGCACCTGTGGGCTTGCCTGTTAGCTGCCCAGGAGCTGCGTTGTCCTCCTACGCTGTAGTTCCTGGGTGGCTGCATGGTGAATCCGCAGTGTGTAAAGAAGCGGGCGGCTGATGGCACACGCTTCGGAGGACAGTGTGTGTTGATCTTTGCCGCTCCCGAGTTAGCGCAGGGGTGGTAGGTGGTAAATAATAATTGGCCATTTCAAATTGGGAGAAAAGAAAAAATAATTGGCAACAACTAAATTTAAAAATAAATAAATAAATAAATGGTTGGTGTGCTTGTAATGGAATAAACGTCCTGCAATCTCCAATCTCTCCTGCCCAAATCTTGCAGTAATGAATGAGATTGTGTTTTTGGATTTCCAAGCTAATTCAATGTGCTGATTTAAGATAAGAACCAAACCAAAGTGCTCAGCGAAGTGAAGAGCTTGTTTTTTCCTTGTTAGAATCACTTGAATAGAAACAAAGTGACACGCTAGTAAAGCAAGTCTGATTAGCATCCCACATCCATTGTAATCCAGATTCAGCACAAGGCATAGCTTGGTTGTATATAATTAGAGTTTTGGGGCCTGCAGATGCAGCTACGAGATTTCATGTTTTGGCTCAAAATGAGATAGTATTGTATATGCTGTTAAAAGGAAAGTCAGTTCTCAATAAAAACAACAATTTTAAAGGTTATAGTATCTCACAAAACAATTTCAATGATGTAATGCCTTAAAGTTTGTCTATAAGAAATGGTTTGTCTAAAAGGAAGTACTGTGGTTTTGAGGTAGAGTAAACAGGGTGTCATCATTTCCTTCCTGTAGCTTACTGCTGTATCATAATTGTTTCATACTAAATTGCTAAATGTATTCAATGGAGACTGATCATCCTGTAATATTTATAGGCATCCTCATAAGGACAGATTGTACAAGTTTCTGGCCAAAATTTTTGCTTCACCTGAACTTTAAGGATTGAGCCATGATAAAAAAAAAAAAACGAGAAAAAAAGCTTAAAAGTGGCTAGTGCAAATGGGGGACTAGTGTCTTCACAAGAGCAGTGGTAGCGGGTGAATGTCTCACTGAAAATAAGAACTGGCAATCCGTAGATTCCACCTGACTAAATAGAGAACTGAATTGAATAAAAGATTTAAGCAGAGTGAAGAGATCAGAAGAGGAGAGAAATGGAGAATTTTAAAGAGGCATTGTTAGACCTTTTTTTTATCAGGCAAGCTCTTTTATTTCGCACTGTACAATAAAACCCCCCCGGAAAGCAATCGCAATGCATTTCATTTGACCCTGCCTATTGGTGCTTTTGTGTGGGTACTGGGATGGTCAACTTCTTTTAATGCCTTTTTGTAAACTGTCAAGCTTTATTTTAAGTACGCTTTTTAGTTTATTAACTGTTAACAAACATTGTTAATTGTTAGCTAAGGGTTAGGGTTAATAAAAACCTGATTTAATTTGCTAAACATTACTACAATTTGAACCGATTTCATTCATTCATTTCTACCGGGTTGATCATCCATAGGGCTCTGGTGTTTGATTGATCATCCATAGGGCTCTGGTGTTTGCAGTTTTAGCTGGCATGTTGTTTGTTAACCGTTAATAAGCAAAACAAAAAACAAAAAAACGGCCCTTAAAATAAAGCGTGACCATGTGAACTGTTCACTCACAGATCCTGTGTTTGTACTGTAGTGTTTCCTGAATTGTTTAAAATGGGGGTTTCCAGATAAAATGTCTAAATTAAAATAAATAAATAAATATATATATATATATATATATATATATATATATATATATATATATATATATATATATATATATATATATATATATATATAGCAAGGTACAACACAAGAATGCTTTCTGCTATGTTAGGAGAGTTTCTTGCACGTTTTTCTTTTGTACTGAGCAGTTCTCAGAACCGATTATATAAGGTGTGGTTATTCCTATAATGCTACCACTTAATTATATGACTGGGAGGTGCCAGGGCCTTGATTCCATAAATATCTCAGCCTCTTGTTAGCATCTCAATACACTGATACCCTTCTTTCTGTGTTTCCTTTGCAGTGGGCTGTAGAAATACTGCCCAAGCCCGTTATAGGCTCCTCCCTTCTCCTGTGCTCCTTCATACGTCATTGCTGTCTTGTTATTTATAACTTTGTGTCTGAACTCAGGCTGTTTAACTCAAGTACCCTATTACTGTAGCTGAATTACTGCAGTTGCAGTTAACTATAGTTCAGTCACTGCAGTTTAGAGGTAGCAGATGTGATGGGAGGCAGAGTCTGTTCAGTTTTGGACTGTATATCCTTATGTACCTACAGTATTAGGGATTGTAGACTGCCTTGCGTCACCATAATCTTAAAGGTCTTGCAAAGTTTCTGAGGTGCCTTATTGTCATAGGTTGCTTTGGTGTTGTGATGTGCTACATATGCTTTATGCTTTTGTCTCTGTACTGACCTGATGAATGGATTGCATTTGTAAATGAGTGAATGGTCTCCTTGTGCAGATGTGGCTCATGTGGGAAGACGATGATTCGACCCCAATAACCTGGTAGGTTCAGCAGCAGATCAGATGTCATGCGTGTCCCCACAGCTAATGAGGGTGCTATCTCACCACCCGCTCTCTTCATGGGAGTTGCTGTTAGTTGGTGGAGGTTAAAGTGTGCTGGTATGGGACTAAAACAAACAAACTGTTATAAACAGGGACTATTAATCAACTGGTCATATGCCATAAACTGCTTTCAAAATTGTCGACATTACTCTGGCAAAATATAACTTTGGTCTGTGGCTTAGTAAGACTGCCATATGAAGGTCGCATGTTTAATGGTTAATACCAGACCCTGAGAGGCTAAGATTGAAGTTACATTGCAGGTGTCCAGTACAAACCGTTTCACAGCTACATTGTTTAAACCTCTTGATAATATTGGTAACACTGTTGTACTTTATGGTTATACTGACAAAGTTTCAACATGGTCATTTGTCTAATAAATGTATGTGTGTGTGTGTATATATATATATATATATATATATTATATATATATATATATATATATATATATATATATATATATATATATATATTTGTTGTGTGGCCACGTTTGTTGCATCCTCCAGTGACATCTCAACAAATGCAAATGCCCTGTAACCCATATGTTCACTTTGCAATATGTTTACAAGAATGTTATATGATATTATCAATAACGCTGCTTCTTATAGTTGCCGTAAATTACTAAATATACTTGCTGTACATGTTACACTTACATACTGTAACTATAGGTTAAGACTGTACAGTGACTGCACATATCTGATAGTATATTTGAGAACGTAGTTACAACTGATTACAATTGATTGAAAAAATGGGTTCGTTCTGCTTTGTACTTCAAAGCAACAAAATCAAAAATACATCTCAGCTGAGCAATCTTGCAGAGACACTTCTAAATTATTAAAGTGTGACAAATAACAGTCAAGCCTTATCCACTTAATAATATAATCAAGAAATGTACTGTAATATATGAATATTATTGAATCTGGACCACATTATTACAGGCGCTACATTTTCCTTTAGCAGGTGCGTTCTGTATAGTAGTTCTATTAGAGGATTGTTTTATTCTTCTTTCTTTTCATGATCGTTTCATTCTTCAGTGTGTTACACCTAGAAGGAGCAAGTGGGTGAACAAATTGCTCCTGCCTGTGATCAGGTTCTCACTAAAGCACTGCAATCAGCTCATGTTGGCAGTTTGTGCAAATGAAACTTCTGCTTGTTCTTACTTGTCTTGATCCTTCATCGTTCCACCTGGATTGGCCTGTCAGCGACTAGAGTTACAGCCTCCTTTGTTCCTGGAGCTGTTGCCAGGATTCGGGTGCTCATGCATGTGTTACACAGTCGTTTGCGGTTCACTGTATTAATATAGATAAATGTTGATTTTGTTGGTTTGGGTGCATCACTACATCTTCCCTCCTCCTGCGTATTTAAAAAAGAGAAAAGGAATCGCAGATTTCCCATAGGAAAAAATGACTTGTACTTTTGGCCTTTTGGAATGCTTAGGTGACTGAAAGGGAATGGGATTCAAAGCCTTTCAGATCTGTGTAATTGTTTGAATTACTTTATCTTGTGTCTTGCACTGGACTGTCAAGGCAGGTACGCTTCCAGATTGTGTGAATATATGGTGTGCAGTATATTTATTTATAGTAAAGACACTTTTAAATCACTGAACATAAAACATAACAAATTTCACCTTCAACTTTGACCTCTGCTGTACGGCATGTGACTAAGTTCCAGCTTTATACCAATTTGTGTGAAATGGAAAATGTCGCATAACCAAAATAAATAAACACAAGAACACATCTGAGCCCTTTAATTACAATTTTGAGTTGTTTGGTGTATTTTGACTCTGGTGTAATTTTGAGTTTTTTTGAGGTATTCTGTTGGCTCTTAATTTTGTACACAGTTTTGATTAATGACTCTCTAGTATTGTCTAATAAAAATGCCCTTTTGCTTTCTGCATTACGTAGAATTAGCAGTTTTTAAGTTATTTACTTCAAATTTGATACACTGCTGTGCGATTTGAGTCTCTCTCTTTCTATATACTTTAATAGTGCAGCTATATCTTGGGAGCTGCTTGCCTGAAAGTTATCAAATATTAAATGTGTAACTTTCTGATTAAACTTTGTAAAATTAATAGATACACATGGACATAACTATTCTCAACAAATTTGCATCAGCGCAAAAAATAATGTATGGGGTTAAGTCCCTGAGGGCTATCCTTTCTGAGTCACCCTCTATAGGGTGCTTGGTGGTTCAATGGGTTAAATGCACCACCAGCATTGCTTTGTACTTGGTTAAAAGTAGGTTAAAAGATTGTAAGGAAATCTGTCAGGTTGAACAGTTTTTTTACACAATCTGTGATAATGATCTATTTTAATTGCTGTATTTAATCTCAGGGAGGTGCTCCTCTGTTAACAAAGGCCTTGTACAATGAGATCAAGATGCTGAACTGACTTTTCTGAGTTTGGATATTGTACACAGATCTGATCAGACATGCCTGACTTATGCAAAGCTTTAGTAGAAGAAGGTTTGAATTGCAAGGTGATTTAAACTAGGGAGGATTTACAGTGCTGATTGTAGCCTGGGGTTAACTGATAGGTAACATGCATGAGGTCATTATCCCTCCAAGTCTTGCACTTCAGTCCACATTAGTGAAAAAGGCTGGAACATGGGTAGATAAAAATGATGGAAAAACAAAAAATAACTGGGTAATATTTAGATGTTTAAGGCCACAAATTATTATTTTTCTTTTTTTAAATTCTAATCCTTCCCATCATGTAAAAGCATACAGCAACACACTGACAAGATTGCAGCTTTTTGGACCTGCCCCGTTTTCCAGAAATAACTGAAAACTGCGTTTTGCATCCCAATATGCTTTGCATTAAATACCTCACGGAAGCTAATTTGCCAGGTATGTAAAGCAAGCCCAGTCAATTTGAATTGCTGTCCTCAGGATTTAATACCTCATTAAAATATTCTTACACATCCCAGTGCATATACTCCCTTTCAGCAAGCGCTACTAACCTGAGTGCAACTGACCTTTAATCAAATGGGTTTGAGAGGAGGCAAAACTGACAACCAATACCCCAGCTCCTGTCGGTCTGCAGGCATTCTTCACTTTGAGAGTATATTATCCGTCACTGTGCTTGTTTGAGAGTATATTCATCTGTCACTCATCTGTCCCTATTGTGGTTCTGCAGTAAATTAGAAACTACTAATTAATCTCAGCAATACAAATGTCTCTTATTTTCAGGAGAGTAATTAGGAAAACACATAGGGGAAACATATTTTGACAGCTGTTTTGCATGAGCAATAATAACAAGTTAGCTGTGCGTACATTGAAAGCTGTTGTTTACAGTTGTCTTGGCAACAGCTTAATCTTTTGGCTTTGGTTGAAACCTTATACATACTTGGTTTTATTTTTCAGTACTTCCTTAAGTAAATAAAAATATAGTACCTAGTACAAAAATACATTAAATGGCTAGAGGAATTGGGGTGGGTTCCTTTGGTAAAGTAGGCACATTTTTAATTACATTTCTGCTTGTTGCAAAAAAATTATTGCAAATGTGAAACTTTTAAATATGAAATTTTTAAATGTGAAACTGCAGCTGCATGTCAGTGTGTCACACTCGGTGGTCATATGAATGAACCATGGCCGCGTTCTCGGGTTCTCTCAGTTACTGTAATCATGTCTTGCAAACAAACCCTATTCTATTACCACAATTTGCTTTTGGCTTCCGCTATATTTTCAAAATTGTTGACAGTAGTTCTTCCACTTTACAACAACAACAGCTAATTTTTCTACATATCTTACTTCATATTTATATGGATTTAGCATTATTTTATATATTTTTTTAGATGTGGACATTTCTTTACCAGTTTGTGGGGTGTGTGTTTTCAAGAAGGCTCAAGGGTGGCAGACAACTGACAGGAAAAGACATAAATTACTATTTGACAGCACGAATTTGTGAAGTCAGGATATGAAATTACTTTTTTGACATGGACCGGTCTACATTTATAGTATCTATGTATTACCCTTTTTTTATACCTATGATGACAAGCTGAGAAGGTCCCTTTGTAATGAACGCTAGAACACTTTAGAATCAAGCCTTCCAAGACCTAATATTGTAACTATGGCAACAATTTGCATCAGACCTGGCAAACTAGTTCTTTATTTCCATGTGTTTAACTGTTGCTCTGTTACGATCGTGCCCATAAGGTTATGGGTCATAATGGCCATCTAGTATCACGAATTGAAGTGTACATATTATTATTATTATTATTATTATTATTATTATTATTATTATTATTATTATTATTATTTTGTAAAATGATCAGAGGAGAGAGTGCATATATAAAGTAACTGCCATCCTTGTGTTTCACTCAAACAGTTGGTTCACAGATATCCAGTGATCCAGGTTAGAGATGATGAGGTAACAGTTCATCCAAAAACTTTCAGCATCGAAAGCGCAAAATGCTGCTAAGCATCTTTCTTTATTTAACTCACATGTGCAATAGTTTTTGACAGGAACTGCAACTTGCAGGTTGATAATTCACTTGTAAAAATTGTCAGGGAGGCCTGCTCTTAAGAATGTAAGAACATTTACAAATGAGAGGAGGCCATTCGGCCCATCTTGCTTGTTTGGTTTAGTAGCTTATTGATCTCAGAATCTCATTTTCTTTAACACTTCTGCCTCGGTTATGCTAAAGTTATTTAAACTAGATAGGAACTGGATGACATGTGGGGCATGTCGCCCGTATCCTCCTTTGTAAAAACTTGTGAAAAGTAATCATTTAATATATTTGCTATTTTTTTCTCTTCAACTATGATTTTGCCATTTGTATCTCTTAGACATTTTACCTCCTCTTTGAATGTTCTCTTGCTGTTATAATACTGGAAAAACTATTTGGAATTGGTTTTAGCCCCCTTAGCAATGCTTATTTCTATCTCTCTCTCGGCCTTTCTAACTTCCTTTTTGACTTGTGTTTGCAGCTCTAAGTACTCTTTCTGTGTACTTTGTTCTTTGTCCCTTTTAAACACTCTGTAAAGTGCCTTTATTCTCTGAATATATATTTTTTAATGGATCTATTAAACATTTTGGCAATTTTGTTTTAGATTTAGATTTGTCTACTTTTGAGATGTAATTGTTTTGCGCCTCTAGTACTACATTTTTTAAAAACGGCCATCCTTTTTACATTCTCTATTTTACTCCAATCTACTTCTGTTAGTCTTTGTTTCATGCCTTCATAGTTTTCTTTTCTAAATTGTTATAGAATAACTAACGTTATTCTGGCTTCGTTGTTTGAAAAGACTAAATCAAGGCATGCCTCCCCTCTAGTCGGTGCCTTGACAAATTGCATTAGGAAGCAGTCATTTGTCATTTCCACCATTTCAATTTCGTCTGTTGTGCTCCCCACCGGATTTTCCCATTTTATATGGAAGAATTGAAATTCCCCATTAATCTGACTTCTCCTTTGCTACACGCATTTCTAATGTCATTGTATAACAGATTATTTTGCTCGGTGGCTGAATTTGGCGGCTATAGCATGCCACTATTATTATTATTTTTTGTCCATTATTCTGACCCATATTGATTCTGAGTTTTTTTTCTTCTGGATTTAACACCTGGGCTTAAAGACTATTTTTGATGTATAGCGCTACCCTCCTCCTCTTCTGTCCTGCCTGTCTTTCCTGTATGCCCACAAATATTATGTTCGTCTCCATCCCTCTCGTATAACCAAGTTTCTGTAATACCAATCACATCGTAGTTACTTGTTAGTGCAGTAACTTGAGTTCTTGCTATTGTTTCGATGTAGCCTCCCTTCTGTTTTTTGTTGGTTGCTCCCACCTTCCTTTCTCTTCAATATGTACAGACTTCCTACTGTTCCTTATCAAAACAAGCCAGCCACAGCTTTGGTTGTGTGTTTGATATTGGTTTTAAATGACACAGTATTTGAGAAAGTTATAATTGTGGATTTTTATTTTGCAGGTGTTTATCTAATGATGCAGATAGAATAGACGCGCCTGGAAGAGTTTGTTGTGTTGCAGATTAAATGGACATCCCAATAGTATGTAAAATGAATGACACACATATAAAAAATGAAATACTGCTGGTAATAGGCTAAGCCTCCCCAAAATAAATTGCCAAAACCTCATAAGAAATTGTTGTGACCCACACAAAAAATAATTGTGAGAGAAGATCTATGCCCCCCCACCGCTGGCGCAGCTGGGATATCAAAATCAACACTGTAGTATAGATACAGGATTTAGTTGGCATTTCTATGTCATTAGAGGAGTCAGTGCTTGGCTGGTTGTCAATTCTTCCCGCCGATCTGAGCTCCCCCATTCCTCTGCAGGAGGCAGCCGACGAAATTCCCTTGCCTGGAACATCCTCTTCACAATTTCTACATTTATTCAAATTGCTGTTATCTACACAAACAGCTTGATCCCAATCTGATTTTACAGAACTTGTGGCAAAATACTTTCTAGCATACTGTCTGTCTGTTTTCACGCACCACCGTTTTGTGAGAATTTGGTAACTGACGTCACAGTCAGAACGTACTTCCTTCGACTGTTTGAACAAATGCCACCTTTCATTAAACTGCTGGTG
The DNA here is from genome assembly GCF_017654505.1 of Polyodon spathula. Classification (NCBI taxonomy): domain Eukaryota; kingdom Metazoa; phylum Chordata; class Actinopteri; order Acipenseriformes; family Polyodontidae; genus Polyodon; species Polyodon spathula. The sequence goes on along the minus strand of NC_054538.1, from coordinate 1,819,001 downwards.
ATGCCAGATTACAAATGTTTCTTAAGTTTTTTCTTTAAATGATTCCAGTCCTTCACTCCATTTTCAGTGAAAGTGGTGTCTGTTGAACTTTTGAAAAAGTGTCTGCAAGGAAAGCAGAAAACCGCACCTGCCTGCTTACTGTACTGTATTAAACGTATTTTAATATTTGAATGAAAATAAATGTTTTTGCTTACCAAAGACAGTTTTCGGATAGATAGGGAAACAAGGCTATGATGGTCCTGTTGCAGTATCACCATCCAGAATACAGGATTTAGTTGTACTTCAATGTCATTCGAGGAGACAATGCTTACCTTATGAAATACATTGAATGCCAGTGGATAGACTAATTATCTGAACCTAATTGCACTACGATGTGCAGCTATTATAGATTTAAAATCTTGTTTCGTTTTACCTGTATAAGATTTATCACAGGAACATTGAATCATATAAATTACACCTTGAGTTGTACAGGTGATTACTCCCTCAATAAGACTGACGTTTCCAGTAAGTGGAGGTTTAAGAGAGTGACATTTAAAAGTGCTATTGCATTGTGCTCGAGAGCCACATTTATAACTGTCATCACGTATGGGAGCTAAAAGAGACTGAGGTAAATCAACTTTCACAAGAGTGTCCCTTTGTTACCTCCTCGTCTAAATGACAGTAAAGGTGGTAGAGTAAGTGAACCTGAGATAGCGGGACCCGACTTCAAAATATACTAGTGTCATTTTATAATTCCTTTTATTTTCTCTGTATATGTAGATTATTTTGTAACAAAAATGACAGAACTGCATTTAGATGTATTCATTTTACTGTGCTGGAGTGAGTCTCTACCTGCTTTTGATTAAACTTTTTGAATAGCAGCATCAAGACATTTGTCTTTATATCCATGTGCTTCAAATCTAGCCCGCATATCAGACAAATCAAATTCTCGTTTGTAAATACGTTTAATTCTACAAAACTGTAAGGTAAACTATTCTTTAATGGAAGTGGATGAAAACGGTCTGCTGTCAGCAATATATTCTGGTCCGTTGGTTTTCTATATAAATTGATATAAAGAGAAGGACCTTCTTTAACAATTTATAAATCAAAGAAATTTATCTTTTCAAAATCAGATTCCATTGTAAATTTAAAGATGTTCATTACAAGAATTTAAAAAAAATCATTAAATAAAGAAAGGTTGTTAGCATTTTCTTTCTACAGGACCAAGATAGTGTCACTGTATCTTTTCAAAGAACAATATTAGATAGGTGGACATTTACTGAAGCATTAGAAATAATCCTTTAATTAGTCTACATATAAATTGGCTAATTTGGTGCCATTTTAAGGGCCTTTGCAGTACCTTTAATTTGAAGAAAGAAATCTGATTGAAATACGAAATAATTTTTTGACCGCACCAGTTCAGCTAAAGTTAGTATACAAGAAGCTGAAGGTAAATGATCGCCGTCCTGTTTGCAAAGGAAATGCTCAAGAGCCTTTAGACCACCATCATGAGGAATATAGAGACTTATAAAATCAAAAGTTACAAGGATAATGGGTTAAGGAAGATCAATCGTATTGCCAGAATCTTCAACAGAAGACGGAACAAAAGTTTTAAAGAAAAAATCTACAAAATTAGAAAGAGTGGAAGTCATAGTCAATTCCAGCCACTATTGATCAGCCAGAAGGGTCAATCAGCCTTTTATGAAAGATGGGAAGAGTATAAAGAACAGGCAATGTTGGATATTTAACAACTAAATACTCATATTCTTATTTGTAATTTCACCTTGATCCATAAAGATGTGAGAACTGAACCTATCATTCTTGAATATTCATGTAGGCTCAGATTCCAAAACTTTCTCACTGGAGAACAAAACACATCTAGAATTCTGGGTATGCGTAATATGGATACAAGTACAGGTATGCTGTGGGACAGTCGCCTTGTTATTTCCAAACAGAATGCGGTTACAACACAGAAACATGGCAGTTATTTAAAAGTGTAATTTTATCGTGTAAAAAGAAAATGAACAAAAAAACACCTTGGTTCATTCTGTTTTTTGAATACTGCTGCTAAATAAAGGTGAAACCCCCAAAATAATGTAAATGGATCATTTAATCTAACAAATCAGTTATTCCCAATGTTTTTTTATTTTTTTTATTTACTTATTTATTTTTATTTAATCTCAAAGATTTAAACATTAGTGTCTGGTGTAGTCTCTGTATGATGCATTAAATAGGTCTCATACATCATACTGATGCAGACGTGTTTTATGTTGTGTGTAAATATAGAATTACCAGGCTCATTATTGTATAGTAATCCTTTCAGAAGGATAAGAAAAACAGCACAAAAAAACTTAGTGCAGATAATTATATTTGAGCAGTACAACCAGATATTTTGTATGAATTTCTATACCTTGCTGCAGAATAACCAGACACATCTGAACAAATGTAAAGCTTTTTTTTCAAAGTTATACCACTGGGAGTCCACACAGCAATAAGATGGGCAAAAGCACATGTTACTACCATTAAGCCAATTTTATTATCATTATTATTGTTATTTTTGTTAAATAGAGAATTGCAGCACCATTGTGCATCGACTCGGCAGAATTGGCCTCTGTAGTCTTTGGATTTTACTAACTAGTCTTTACACAAATCAACTACGCCATAGAGTTTTGAGCTGTGAATCTGACCATGTGTCTTTCAGAGTCTTCTTCTTGTAAAGCAGTGGCTTACATGGTGTAGCCACAGTGCAAACTGAGGCTCAGAGGGGGCTGGGGCGATGGTTATGCAAACGCAGTGAAATTCCATTTCTGTTTTGGAGAGACATTTTAATTAACCCGCACCTGGTCCTCCAGAAGAAATTACATTGTTTGTCATTGGGGTGTTTTTGGAAGACTGAAATAAATAAATAAATATAAAAAAAAAAAAACATTTGGATTGCCCAAGTGTAAGCTATTTACTGTGTTTAGAAATTGAATGCAACAATTCAAATGATTCCTTGGCACTGTTATTTCACCCCACAGGGGATGCATGTGCCTTGTGTTGGGTATGTACGTGTGTGTATATATGGATGTATGCCACAATTTCATTTTTACATGTAATGAAATTTGGTCAGAATTTGGGAAAAATATTGAGGAACCTAAGCTATATGTTGGTACACTGTACTGTGAATTTAAGCCGTCATGGTCCACTTTTTCCTAAAACCAGTAGCTTTTGTACTTTTTGTAATTTTGTATTTACGACTGTGGTAGAGGATGTATGTTACTCGTATACAGTACTTGTTGAAGTGCTAAAAAAATGGAATGTTGGAAACTTTATCATATTCTACTTAGGAGGTGTTAAGACTATTAACAGTAATTACATGTTGGTAAATGTTGCAGTTGCAGGAATGCTCCTGTGGTTAAATATATTTGAATATATTTGAGTATTATCGGCACAGTTCCTGGTCAGTTTTAAAGGGTGGTTAGTGTGGCATTAGCACCTCCATTGGTATTTTAAATGGAAAATTGATTGACTAGTAAAAAAACAAAAAAAAACAAAATGCAGATGAAAGATATTTCCTACAAACCCCATAATTGAGAAATAATTAGGGTGCAACATTTAAAGGTGTACACACTTCAATTTAATTTGCTGTACTAATGGTATAGCTATATAAACCACATTCCAAAACCATGACCACTATATCCATTACATTTGAAATGGCGTGATTTTTTTGTTAGGTTATTAAAACTAAACTTCTTCCTAAATGTTTTAACAAAGGTGAACCACTCATGAATTAATGTATTTCTTGGCAATGCTGCCACCATTAACACATATTATCGCAATTATGCTGTTTAACTTACTTTGATAGGCGTGGGAAGTTTCGGGAACCGAAAACGGTACAAAAGACTGAAGCCAGCTTTTGAGAATGTGAAAGAGGACACAGCCAGGTGTTCATGTCATGCAGATATTTTATTTCTGCAGGGAAATGATTTGATCATAGCAGTATTTTTTATTGATCTGCACTGTTCTTGGAGCTACTGGGAAAAAAAACCTGGGTAGTGTGGCAACTGATTCACCTGAGTGTCTTGTTTTTTTTTTCCAGATAGCATTGCCAAGAAGATTGTCTTTATCCTTCTATGTTCACTTACCTATTAAAACAATGCATGAAATTCTACACAAAAAGTCTGTTGCAGATAGAAAATGGAACCCATTGAACAGGAATGTTGATCGCTACAGCAAATGGGCAGTGTCATTTTAGTTGTTGGCTAGAATCCCACTCACCTGAACTAAATTTACCTACAGTTAATTTCAACAAAAACAGGGCAGGTTTACCCAGCAAGCCATGGATGAATACATTTTATAGTTTCCAACCTCTTTACACAACAGTGAGTAATGTGGCTCCAGAGACTTCAGTAATGATTGGGTTAGCATTATCTTTGTTCATTAAGACTGGTAGCTTTTACTGAACAATCTTGGCTCATCCAGCTTTGGTGACAGTAACCCAGGGGAAGTAATGTTAAAACTGTACAACGCATTAGTTAGACCTCATCTTGAATATTGTGTTCAGTTCTGGTCACCTCGCTACAAAAAGGATATTGCTGCTCTAGAAAGAGTGCAAAGAAGAGCGACCAGAATTATTCCGGGTTTAAAAGGCATGTCATATGTAGACAGGCTAAAATAATTGAATCTGTTCAGTCTTGAACAAAGAAGACTACGTGGTGACCTAATTCAAGCATTCAAAATTCTAAAAGGTATTGATAATGTCGACCCAAGGGACTTTTTCGACCTGAAAAAAGAAACAAGGACACAAATGGAGATTAGACAAAGGGGCATTCAGAACAGAAAATAGGAGGCACTTTTTACACAGAGAATCTTGAGGGTTTGGAATCAACTCCCTAGTAATGTTATGGAAGCTGACACCCTGGGATCCTTCAAGAAGCTGCTTGATAAGATTCTTTGGGCAATAAGCTACTAACAACCAAACGAGCAAGATTGGCCGAATGGCCTCCTCTCGTTTGTAAACTTTCTTAAGTTCTTATGTTCTTAAGGGTCTGTGTATAGACTGTACTTGTATCTAAAATGAAACATAGTCTTTTTATCCACAAAGAGCTGGCAGGTTGTACTAGAGAGTAGTGCTCATAGAGAACATTCACTTGATGCAATATGTTTCATTCAAACTGACGCAACACACACTTCCAAATATGTGGTACAGCTAATATACCTCAGAAAGTAAGATACAAAAAGGAAAGCCCTACAAACCTGCCCAATACATTTTAAAGTGAATTATAAAGAAAAAAATATATACATGTATATAAAAATCACGTAACATTAAGAAAATATCACTTACATAAGGATGTCCTTTTTTATTTGTGTTTAGGTACATGTGGAAATGCAAGAAGCCCATCTTTTATTCCTCCAAATCTGGATAGGTTGTGGTCACTTCTATAATGTGGACATTTCTTTGGAGTAAAACACTTTTTGAATCGGGGCTAAAGTTTCAGACAGGAGCAGTGAGATAGCCCAATCAGACACACAGGGATTGTAAAAATAAAAACCACCCAGGTGAAAACTGAGCAAGATCCTGGAAAAGTAAGAAGCATCCCAAGATATGTATTTTTTATGGCCCCTGTGACAGGTGGGAGTGGTGTGGGTAATAATAAGCCAATGTCCAGACAGTACTTTCCTTCAAAAACGTCCATCTTTATTTTAAATAACAAATAATAAATCCGCCCCTCTACCAACTATAGTATCGGGAGATACATGGCAGGTTTCAATCCCACACACAAAAACCACATGCCCCAGTTTCAAGTGGTGAGCCGAGGACATACTGAACTGGGGAGAAAACCGGGGTAAAAAAAAAAAAACCACTAAATTAAAAAAAAAAAAAAAAAAAAGAAATCCATGAAATCCTTTTATGAATGAAAGTATTGAGCATCCTCCTGTTGCCTTTATCTATAGAAAAATAAAATATATAGAAAAAGAACTGGACTTGCCACGGCCAGTCGGAACTTTTATCAGCGAGGTGTGATTATTGTTAATGGAAAAATAACCTGACCGCAAGTGCATGACAGCCATATCAATAGCCAAAATCCGTGTTAATTATCATCACACTCTCGAATAACATGATGTAACCTGTAACAAATTGATATTTAAATGATGATAATACATACGTGTTTAAGAATCGTGACGTAAATAAAAAAAAAAAAAAACTCAACCGCGTAAAGACCAAGATAAAACACAGAACTGGGGTTAAAAATAAATAAGATTAGAAAAAAGTAAGGTAAAGCAATTGTTTTGTTATTGCAAAAAAAAAAGGATCTAAATGCCCAAAGCAAACTCCGACTTGTAACATTTCTGCTATTTTTTTCTGAAGTCTTGAAAAGGAGATTTGTCCGATGGGCATTACTGTCCAAAATTATTCCTCTGAAGAATATTTTATATGGAAGTCTTATAATGAATATAAAAGCAGGTTATTTGCTTGAATAGAGCCAGCATCTGCCAAGCAATTTCAGGTCCTTAGTTGACTGAAAGGCAGCTTAGCTGATCTGTTTGTCAATCTCAATGGTACCTGAGTTTTGTAGATGCCCACCTGACTGCTAAGGAGTCTCTTTGCATGTGAGCACTGTGGCTTTGCTTGGGGTCAGGAAAACGTTATGTCAGAGTAAGAAGCATTGTGAATTCATGTTTGATGGGGATGTTTAGATTACAATTTTTGAGGAGAGATGTGTATGCAGTTTTAGTCTGAACACTATTTGAAGCAAGCCTAAAGGAATGAATCACAGTAATTGGACTATTAAACAAAACAAAGGTAAACTCTGTTAAACTTTCACACTTCTGAATATTAATTTTAACAAGGGTTAACTCTGAAATTAAAAACTTCCTAACTTCCAACAAATGGCTCTGTAATGTGTCCTAATGTAGTTGAACACCGAATCTTGGTCATCTTGTACCTTCCACACAGTCACTTCAGAACCTAATAATACCTCAGCCTCCTGGTAACTGGCTTCTGTTTGGCACAGGCATGGTGGTCAACCTCCGGCAGCAGTTGAAGAAGCTCACCGGATCGTCCAGAGGACTCCACAGCAGAGGACTGCAGCTTCCAGTTTAACTGGGATGAGGAGAGCCAGGGTAGGCCATGCTTCTGAAACAGGAATGAAAAGGCGTTTGTGTATTTACAGCAAACTTCTGATCCCTGGTTAGTTGCGTTTCGTATATTTATTGTGATAGGAGATTCAACAGCCTGCATTTTTTTGTTTTTGTTGGCATTTTGGTTGTTCTTGGCGCCTTTTGATCACGTCATCGCTCTGCTTCCCTCAGTCTGCTTTTCCTTTGGCTGAGAGGAGGTAAGCACAGATATGTGCTTGTAATAAAATACTTAATTAAAGTTATTAAGACCGCCTAATTATTAATAAAATATGACTTGACATATATATTGTATTCTTCTAAAACTGTGATAAAGTCGTTATTTCATTTATTTTGAACAACATGGTTTTTGCTGGCCAGATAATGATCCGGCCTTCCACGTGTGGTACACATTGTTCCCTATATTCCTTTTTCTAAAAGGGAAAAGAGGAGCAGAAATATGTGGGAGCTGATGTTTTTCTGTTTTATTTTAACTATATTTTGCAGTTCTGAGAGATTAAAGAAACCTCTAATCAGCAATGCACTGCCTTAGTGTCCTTCATTGACCAACACACAGTAGCTGGCCTGACAGGCAGGGAAATCTTCACTTCACAACAACACAACTCAGAGTAATATAGGAGTGATAGCCAGAGCAGGACTGAATTTTAAAATCAGGAGCGCCCCGGTTACACTTCCATGGACATTTCCTGAAGGTGGACGCTAACTGTGAACACCAGCTACTGGCACTGCACTCAAGCAGTGCAGGGAAGTGTAAGTTGTTTGCTGTAGCTTGGTAGAGATCTTCCTTCTTTTGTTTGGCCGTGTTACTTGTTTGAGTTGTGTGGAGTATACATTCATTTGTTTGCTTGGAGGTTGCAGGCACGACTGTTGGCTGTAATCAATCGTGATGTACCAACCACAGGAAAATTGGGAGAGATTATTTTATTTACATTTCATTTTTGTGACATCCTAGATATGTTGGCATAGCTCCAGCAAGGGTGCTAACTGCAGAGTATCCCAGAGCAGAGTTTGCTTCCCACAGGATACAACTTCATCCCAGAAAGTCAACACACAAGCTGCTTTTTTTATTTCTTCATTTTATTTTTAAAACAACCTCTACCTGTACCGGCTTGCTCTAGGTCTGAGCAGTAAACTACAAGGCAAAGCCGATCAAAGTCAGAGCTGTGTGAAGGAGAGTCTTTGAGGTACAGGTGCGGCAGACCTCAACAATCCTTACTTACTACGATGCACTTTACCAATGCAGCTGCTGTTAGACAATAAAGTATACCTAATGCTACTCACAATAATAAAATAATACTTGCAGAAGTATTGCAATATAAAAAAGGTATGGAATCTAGCTCTTGTTTTATGGTTGCTACATTTCAATTAAAAAAAATAAACTACTTTCAGATAATCCTAAAAAAAAGGACTAATACCTGTATTGCAAGTCTATCTAGGAGTGTAAACAAACACATACAGCGTATGCCTAACCTTTCATTTCATAATTTCATGCATGCGGAGCACTGAAGTGGAAACTCCCCCTCCCCCCTAAACAAACTTTGTTTACAACACAGACACAATATTCACATATTCTTTCACAATATCATACATCTGTCACTAACCCACCAGGATCAACCACCTTTTACTTCATTTCAGATGAACTATTCATATTGGGAAAGTAGAAACACACTCTCTCTCTCTCTCTCTCTCTCTCTCTCTCTCTCTCTCTCTCTCTCTCTCCCTCTCTCTCTCTCTCTCTCTCTCTTTATATACAGTATTTGCGTGATTCACATAGAACATAAATGCTGTTCAAAGGGAATTTTATTTTTGCATTTAGGTGTGACTGTTGGTTTCAGGTAATCGACAATTTAGTGCAAACCATGGGAACTCTTCCTGGTCATACAGACCTCTGTGGCTTTAGCTTTTTATTGCTTGTAAAATTGCAGGCTTATAGATGGCTTCTCTGGTCTCAATGTTTTATCTGCAGGGCATCCTTGTTTACTACAACAGGTTTTTGGCTGTTAAATGTTGTATTTGCTGGGATAAACCCCCTCACCAGTGGTAAAGTTGAAGTGATTTTGCTCTGCTTTGGGCATTCTGTGATCGTGTCTGTATACATAAGAAAGGTTACAAATGAGAAGAGGCCATTTGGCCCATCTTGCTTGTTTGGTTGTTAGTAGCTTATTGATCCCAGAATCTCATCAAGCAGCTTCTTGAAGGAACCCAGGGCGTCAGCGTCAACAACATTACTGGGGAGTTGGTTCTAGACTCCCACAATTCTCTGTGTAAAATAGTGCCTCCTATTTTCTGTTCTGAGTGCCCTTTTATCTGATCTCCATCTGGTCACTCTCCTTTGCACTCTTTTTAGAGTAGCAATATCATTTTTGTAGCGAGGTGACCAGAACTGAACACAATATTCTAGATGAGGTCTTACTAATGCATTGTACAATTTAACATTACTTCCCGTGACTTAAATTCAACACTTTTCAATATATATATCTGAGCATTTTGTTGGCCTTTTTTATAGCTTCCCCACATTGTCTAGATGAAGACATTTCTAAGTCAGCATAAACGCTTAGATCTTTTTCATAGATTCCTTCTCAATTTCAATATCTCCCATATGGTATTTATAATGAACATTTTATTGCCTGCGTGCAGTACCTTACACATTTCTCTATTAAATGTCATTTGCCATGTGTCTGCCCAGTTCTGAATGCTATCTAGATCATTTTGAATGACCTTTGCTGCTGCAACGGTGTGTGCCACTCCTCCTATTTCTGTGTCGTGCACATCTGTGTGTGGGTGGAATGTACTTTTGGGGTGTTGTCTTTAGCTATGTTGCTTTAGGCACACCATCAATCTGTGTTTCAGTCATCAATTTTGAACTCTTTTTCTTTTCTTTTTTTTTTTTTATATAATTTTCACCATCAACCACCAACCACTGTGTTTTTGAAAAAACTTTACCTACAGTATACAATCCCTTAACAGTCAAGGGTAATGATTTGGGAACAAATGTTCTGGATTAAATTATATTTATTTTTTGGAACAGAAACTTTTTATTTTTTTTAAGTTATTGATTTGAGCAATATTTATTTTTAATCACAGCTAACATATATCATACATTTACAGCTAGTGGTTCCTTAAACCAGTGGTTTTCAATCCTGGTCCTGGGGACCTGCTATGTCTGCTGGTTTTCATTCCAACTGAGCTCTCATACTTAACTTGACCCTTAATTAAACTGATAATTTGCTCAATTAGACCTTATTAATTGTTTTCAGCTCTTAAAACAGTTGCATAGTTCAAGTTACTTATAGCTGACTTCAAATCTGTTTAAGAGCTGAAAACAAGTACAAAGGTCTAATTAAGCAAATTATCAGGTCTAAGTCTAGTTAAGTAATTGAGAGCTCGGTTGGAATGAAAACCAGCAGGTCCCCGAGGATCAGGATTGAGAATCACTGCCCTAAACAACCCCATACAGGTAACTGTTGAGGAAGGTTGCTCAACGTAAAGGGCAAAAATGCATAGTGCATCCAGAAGGATTCAATGTTTGCATAAAACAGTAAATGTGGTGATAGTATCTTCCCTGGAGACCTCTGCTGAGACGTTGCTGTATAAACTATCCCCCTATAAACGGGTTGTCTGTTTAAGACATGACACTTCTGTTGCTGCAACAGCACTCCCTCCCCTAGCTATGTGGGGCTGTATTATCACTGCTATCACTTCCAGAAAAAAAAGAATGTTTTAGCTAGAGAAAGGCCTGCTTAAAAAAATAGATTCCAGAAAGCATAGTGTGCCTTACAGTAAGATGTTTAAGTTAAAGTACATTGAAGTGTAAAATGAAAAGCCAGTTGTAAGTGTAATTTTTATTTTCTATCCACTGTTTTTGTAGGCTTGTTTAGCACACAATAAGCCAGGGCCGGGCTGATTTCTGTGTGTAGCTCGAGGGATTGTTACTCTGGAGTCAAGATTGGGAAATTAATGGTTGGCAATAAACAAGGCAGAATAGCTGGGTCTGACATCATCAATTTTGTTTACGAAAACAACATTTTCAACATTTGATTCAAAATAGTAAATGAATTAATAGAGAACCAAGTTTCTTTACTTATCACCTGCATAATCTGAGTTACCAAGTCTTGGGACGCTATACAGTTACAACAGTGCAAGCAAGCTTTCAGACAGTGCATGATGAATTGAAGAAACAATAGGAACTATTGAGTCTAGAAATGCTTACAAATAGAAATGAACATTGCATTTAGTTATATGGGTTTTAATGCAGTTGTGTTGTTTTCCAGGTACTGTAAAGAGCATTCCAAATCAGAGGAGCTACTTATTCATACTTAATCTGATCAACAGACAGAAAGACAGCTTCTTAAAGGAGAAGCATCAAAGAATCTTTGGAGAAAAACCAAAGCCAAGAAAACAAGCGCATCATTTGTGAAAGCATGTAAAGATGTAACGATCATGTAAAGATCATGTAAAGATTTAAAGATCATGTGCAAATGAACCTGCAAACTTATTTTAACAGCAGGGTTGGATGCCATCCTTGAGTTAAAAGTGCCATGCTGTACAGGAGATTGATCTCAAATTCATGGGCGCTTTGCATTCACCTTCACATGAACATTGGTGAAACTGTATGGACACAAATGATGACACAACTACAGGGGGGTTTCTGATAGACATTCAAACCGTTGGATCTTACAAACCATTGTTGCAAGTCTCTGCACATTTTGGCAATGCTGCAACACATTAGATTGCATCACATACTTATCACAAACGAATATCTAGTTTCCATATAAATTTATACAAATGATACTTACGCACCACAAGCAGGGGCAAAAGCAGAGTCACTTCATGAGCTTCAAACCATAACACTGTACTAGGTCGTAATTCCAAAACATAATGAACCTGTAGCCTGCACTTTACTCTGTATTCCTAGTCATTCCTTCCAACATTATAAAACTTTCTAGTGCTGAAGATCTGTTTTTGTTTGAACAGAAAACGGTTTTTGGCATCTATATTTAAGTGACTCATTTTTCATTTTATTTTTAAACTATTATTTATATTGATAAATTCATTATCTTCATTTCAATATAGGTTTATTTGCGGTAGTCACACATTTGAATTTAATTTACATGAAGATTGACTTTATGAGATCTTATCATTGGGCAATTGAAGGTCTCTTAATTAAAAATAAAAGCTTGTAATCCTTTGACAGATTATTAATGATCACGTTTTTACACACACCCTTAAAAACAACAGCAACAACATAGGCTACCCTCTGGTATATGCAAATACCTGTGTGTGTTTTTTTTCTCACTACAGTATCGGCCAGAGTTCAATAACATCGCCCCTTGCTATGCAGGAGGCCACCCTTACCTGGGTGACCAAGTCAAATGTCGTCCACTTAACAGCAAATGCGCTGGAACTAGGGTTGCTGGGGGTGCGGTAGTACCTCCTTGACTTTGAATGGCTTCTACAGGGGTTCTAGTTTTGTTCAATGGCTTTCAGCATCCCCACTTTAACAATTGTTCCAGTACCACCGCTTTACGACAAACTGACAACTCAGCTTTAGCACGCTGTAAACCAAATACAGTATATTACAATATAGTAAATATTTTGCAAACGTGCATCTACTTTAAAGTATATTCTGAAACAAAACTGAAATGTGTTTAAATATGTTGCAAAAAGTTCACTGTCTACAGAGTATAGTTACGGGATGGGACATCTTGTGAAGAGCCTCTACTATGAACTGGATTGTTGACTGCGCTACATCTCGAAACAACAAGGTAATGAGGCCCTTTAAATAAACTAAACGACGGTAATTGGACCTACCCTATATATATATATATATATATATATATATATATATATATATATATATATATATATATATATATATATATATCTAACAATGCTTGGATTGAAATGGTATTCGTTTAATTATAATTTAAAGCGGATTAGCTTGATTCATTTGTTCTTTTCCTTTTGGTAGGTCCTATATTTCCTCTTGAAGTAAACTGAATCGCAGGGGATGCAGCCCTAGCATGGATTAGCCTTCACCTTCACAGAGAAGCTCGCCTTGAACACAACACCTGCTTTCCAGCGGAGTCCTAAAAAAGAACTGTTGTGTGTGTAAAATGTCCTATTCTAAAAACGAATAAGATTGCAATTGGGCAAGTATAACACGGTACGTATGTGGGCAATTCTGTAATTATTAGCCTGCAATATTCGCGCTATATAGAGTTGTTTGTTTTTATTATTACTGTGACATCATGTTCTCTTTAAATGCAGGGTTTTACTAAGAAAACAGGCAAAAGCAACAGGTAAAAATGAAACTATAAATCTAGCATGATGCATTCTATCACACCTTTCATAATCCGCAACATCCCATTTTTTCCCTTGAGCAATTTCACAAACCTTTGCCCTGCCCTGCACAACCCACCCCATCCCAACAACCCAATGAAAACCAGGAAACCAATATTATTATAATACAGTCTCCTCCTTCTCCACAGGTAACCCAATCCCCACCCCAATCACATGTAAAACCGTCAATCTATATACACCTCAAAAAGCGAGAAAAGCGAACAAAACCCGTTCTTTCAGGGACTCCTCTCACATAGCCCTTATTCTGCTTCTCAAATTAGGGTTTCAAATAAAGCGGCCAGATCGGATTTACCGTCCTAACTAGAAAGTCCAGTTCGACCGTTCGAGATGACACAAGAGCAGGACAAGTAAGTTCTCATCATCTCACTGTATTGTGAAGTCCAGCGGAACAGACGTGTTGTTTATGTTGAACATATCTTTCGTACTTTTGTTATTTTACAGTTTGTTCAGGTGGAGAGTATGAGTGATATATTTCTCCCTTCGTTTGAGCAGATGGATTAAAATGAACAACCTGTTTAATTTTTGATCGCTTTTTTTCCCTTCTCACTTACCTGACTCTGTTAAACCTGCATCAGTTTATTTTTTAGCAGACGGGAGTTTCGGGTGCGTGTGTGTCAGATATAGACAGTGTGTAGAAAGATACGTTTTGTAGTTTCACCTGTCAAGCTGCAACCTGCAGCTCGCGCAGGTGAATATGAGCACCTGCTACACAGGTAGCTTGCGTTTTGAAACGTTATATATATTTTTTACATTCTACTACACTGTGCCTTTTCAGCAAGATTTTGTTCAACATTATTAACAGTTGTAACGCTTTCCCTTTTTTCCCTTCTAATCAACTGTTTTATTTTGTTTCACATATCATGGACTGATTATATTTGTTTAAAAAAAAAAACAAAAACAAAAAAAAAAAAACTATTGAACGAGAACCTCTGTCAAATTGTAAATACGTGTTATTCATTTTGTTTTGCTTGTTTGTTGGTTTGCTTTTATTTGTATATATATTTTATTTAACATATATTTCTTTCTATTTAAAAAATACAAAACTATCTACGCGCTATTCCTACAGATTTAAATAAATGCGATTTTATCTAGTATAGTCTCATATTTGGTTTGTATCTATACTAGTTTCTTGAGATAAAATATTTACAGTCTTATAAAGAATATTATAGAGACATTTAGCTCCAGTGAAACTGAACACCTGCAAGGCGTTGGTCCTTGGTTTCTTTAAAATCACAGAACAATCGCTTTGCTAGCAGGCTTTCGAAAACACAGCTCTTTAACACTGGTGCATTCACTGCGCATTGTTTGGGTTGGTAGCAATGCAATGGGTTCACGTCATTACATTCGTTTGTTTGTTCTTGAATACTTTAAATTAAAGTAAGCACTACGGGATCTCTATTCATAACATTGGCGCCAACAGGTACCTAACTTAAATACCCACTACTATCAGAACAATAGTGTTACCACCACAATCATCACTTTTTACTATTCTGTATGTTGAAGATGCAGCCTCATCGTAAGGTTATTTTCCAGGTCAGTTTTTGCTTTTTTAAAAAGATGTAAACGTTTCAATTTGAAACAAAATTAGCCCTGTGGCCGATACAGTAATGAGGAAAAAAAAAAACAGGTACAGGTACTTACACATTTAATAGGAAATAGCTTTCTAGTTGTACTGTAATTAAATACATTGTAATTCAACTTTAGTTCTTGTACTCTCTATTCAGTGATCTTACAGTTTTTTTTTTTTTTTTGCCAGTACTTTGGTGTAATTTTGTACGGATTTTATATCGGCTTGCAAACCTTGAAGTTGTTAGGCGGTGATTAAGTCATTTAAATTCGGGATGGGCTGATGAAACACCTGTTTTTTTGTTTTTTTTGTTTTTTGTTTTTGGCATAAGCAGCTTCTTTACATGATTTCGCGTTACTGTGGCTTGTTTACTTGGGTAAACCATGGCTAAGCAGTTAAAGAAAGAAAATAGGTCTAAATGATGTGAAACTAGTTTTACATGTAGGTCTAGAGCAGAGCTAACGTCTTGACTCCCTCACTCAATTCGTAATGAGACCTAGGCAGGCAGTTATGGTAGTTTCTGGTAGAATTTTTGCCTTCTTGGGAGTAAGCACCCATTCCAAATATTTAAGTTAATAAATGAAGTACAACTGCTAGAAACACCTGCAGTATGTTGTAAATACTTTTGAGTAATTGTGCCATTCCTCACATGGCAGCTTAATTTGCTATGCAGAAGGAATCCCTGAGGTGTTTTCTGTTACAATGTCTTTCATATATTTCTCTCCTAACTTCCTGGTGGATCTTTTTGGCAAATACAACATACCTGACAGGGCCTTGCGCATGTCTGAGCACAACCCCCTGTTAGACACACCTGACTGACTGATTGTCGGTAACCTTACAAGTGCAGGCCCTAATGCCAGAAAATTGTATTTTCGTTTTGGCTTATTATCCTCTTTGGTTGCATTCCTCTGACTAATTCACAGGTAATCTGTTGGAAGGCTGTGAGACAGTGGGGACAGCCAGATCACAGAAATCAACAGCATTGTGCGAAGAACCCAATAGGCAGAAGCTACAAAGCTTGGGAAATTATTCTAGGCGTTTTCTTTTTCCTTGAAGGATAAAAATTATTATTATTATTATTATTATTATTTATTGAGTGTGACCTCTTTATTAGGAACTATTTAAGAGGTGAAGAACACTCGGGTGTACATTGCTGAAGAGACTATTGGTAATGATGACCACCTGTCCTAACAGTTTAGCACCAGTCAAACCATATTGCTTATCTGTTTAATAGCACATCATAGCATGGCCACTGCTGCATTATTTTGCTATGCTTTACACTCGGTCGCTTGCCAGTTGAAACAATTTTTTAAAAAAGTATGTATAAATCTTTATCCAGAACCCCTGGCCCATCGAGAATAAGAAATGACAGGTGTCCCATTTTTGCATTTGAAAAGGTGGTCACCCTACCGTAGGTCTAGTCCTCCAATCTCTTTTTCTAAAAATTGCAGAAAATGTTTAGACCTTAGCGTTCTTTTTTTCATTCAAAACTCTTCAACAGAAAAGTATCTGCAATAGAGCAGTTTGCTTTGCTGTTAGCTAAAACCGTTGTGCAGTTAGATAGGAATCTATATGAGCTGTTACAATTCAAATGAATTAGTGTGACCACAGCTATACTCAATTTGACCAGCTCTATGTAGTTTGCCATTTACCTATGCATTTTCAGAGCACAGGATTTGTCAACATTGTGATTCAATATGGGATCATTTAAGACATGTTTTACAAAGAAGCAGTTACTGTTAGTAAGAACTGCTTGTGGCATTTGTCTGTACTTTTGAGGAGAAAGCTTTGCTCTTTACGGTATATTTATTATTTCAAATGTTTCTAATTAATTAGGATTTTGAGGCAGTTTCTACAGGTTCCATCTTGTTACATTAGCATTATTTTGCCTTTTAGGCTATTGTTGGATCAGTCAGTGCTGCATAAGTCTTCAAAGTTGACTGCAGCGATCAATGCTACTTTTGAAAATGATAGAATGTTTAACTGGAGAGAATCTGTTTTCAAGTCTAGATGAGACAGACAATGGATTAGATGTCATAGTGCACACATACTACAACAGATAGCAGTTAACAATGGCTCAAATATTTTGGTCAAAAGTCCAGGCCATTTTGGTGTGTTACTTGTCAGAAAATTATAGAAACCCAAATCACGAGCAGTCCACCAAAGAACAAGAACACATTGTTCTCTCATTAGGATAAGGGCTTGGATTATCATATCTGACTATCTGTGAAGGCGTTTACATGGATAAGTCACGACAGTTTTCTTCACACTGATTTAGGAAAAAAAATCATCCGTACCATTGCAGATTACTCAATTCATAGTCATTTAGAGAGGGGATATTTAAATGTCCGTGCCTGCTTACTAAGTAGGAAAGGAACGACTCTGATATTGTGAGGAGAGCTTCATGCATTGCCATGAAGATAAAAACATTTAACAAGAGAAATTAAGGAACTTGTTGTCGCGCACATTCCGAATTATCACGCATTACTTGTTTGTGTCTTGTTACCTTTTCAACACACACACACACACACACACACACACACACACACACACACACACACACACACACAAAAGTATATAAAATAAAACTTCTACTAAGTACAAGTTTTACTACTTAAAAAATAGATATGTGTAATATCTAAAAGTTTTATTTAATTAAAGTAGTCTATAAATGTATGTGGAAAATGTGGGAACACAGGGGGTTACACTACAATACAGTAAAAATCAGTTCGATCCTTAGGCCTATATGAATATAAGATTAAGAACAGGGGGATGTGTAAAAATACATACAAGGTTCCTGAGCAGCTTCATGCACCGGCAGTTCTATAAGCAGAGTAACAGGCCGAGCATCCCAATGTTCATGTACACATCTGCCGGTCCCTATACCCTGCCTCTGCTCCGAGAAGCCAGTGACTGCTGGTCTGCAGCTACGGTAGAAGTGCCAGGCGCCGAATCTGTTTGACACACATGTCTTGTAATATTATATACATTCAAACAAAAGTCTTTATTTAAAGCGATACGGTACATTTATGTTGTTTGTTAGTTATATCCATTACTTATTGCACAATATGCCAATTGATGCAAACAATGCATTCCAGTTCTGAGCAGTGGAAGAAGAGGTGGAGCTCTATTGTTCCTGGGACATCTTAAAAGAATTACTACTACTACTACTACTATGACTACTACTACTAATAATAATAATAATATGAAGCTAAAAGTTCAGTTAGTTGTGCTTAACAACATGTATTCGTTGTGTGTGTGTGTGTGTGTTTGTGTGTGTGTGTGTGTGTGTGTGTGTGTGTGTGTGTGTGTGTGTGTGTGTGTGTGTGTGTTTGTGTGTGTGTTTGTGTTTGTGTGTGTGTGTGTGTTTGTGTGTGTGTGTGTTTGTGTGTGTGTGTGTTTGTGTTTGTGTTTGTGTGTGTGTGTGTGTGTGTGTGTGTGTGTGTGTGTGTGTGTGTGTGTGTGTGTGTGTGTGTGTGTGTGTGTGTGTGTGTGTGTGTTGTGTTTGTGTGTGTGTTTGTGTTTGTGTGTGTGTGTGTGTGTGTGTGTGTGTGTGTGTTGTGTTTGTGTGTGTGTGTGTGTGTGTGTGTGTGTGTGTGTGTTTGTGTGTGTGTGTGTGTGTTGGGTGTGTGTGTGTGTGTGTGTGTGTGTGTGTGTGTGTGTGTGTGTGTGTGTGTGTGTGTGTGTGTGTGTGTGTGTGTGTGTTGTGTTTGTGTGTGTGTGTGTGTGTGTCTGTGATTTAGTACAGCTTTGCTGAGGAGTAGTGTGAGATTCCACCAGTTGAACGAGATCTTGACTGCTGAAACCTTGTGAGCCACAAGCACGATTCCTGCTCCGGTTTACATGGGTTTTTACAGCTATTTTTATCGTTAGAAAGCGATTGACCCTCCCCTTAAAGTCGCGTTGACCAAAGGACGTGCTTTTGCTGTTTCACGATGTATTCGCATGTCACCATGTAACAAAGTGCCCGCCCCTGTGTATATTATCTGTTATGTGTTGCGTGTGGTGTGTTTAAATGTTGGTGTATAGACATTGGTACACGGGATATAAACGGGTCTGTGTAACACGAGTGTTTAAAAATGTATATGTGTATTTAGGCACGAGGATTGCACAGCACTTCACGTGCAAGTAAAATGTAGTAATATGTGAGCACGGGGAACTGCACTTTATTAATTCACGTGCTGGGATTCAAGTGAATAATTAATTGGTAATTGAATCCCAGCACAATAGTATATATAGATGCACGTTGTCACATACTGGGGTTGGGTGTTCGGTGAGCGGAGAACGGGATTGGAGACGGAGGAAATAAGCAGCAGCAGCAGCAGTAGTAGTAGTAGTAGTAATGATGATAAGAGGAGAAAGTATCCGCTCACCGTGTTTGTCAGTGTCTGTCCGTGCACCGTTTTGTTAAGTTTAGTCTGTTTTCGTTTGTCTATTTATTTTGGCGTAGAGTGCCGTGTCCTGTGTTTTTCGTGTTTGTGTAAACCTTTTATTTTGTATTAAACCGGCGCCAACAGGCGTCTTCATCACTTCATTTCATCCGTCCTGTGTTTTGTGTATTGCATTACCTTTCCTGGTTCTGACGCCGCCCACTTCGGCCGTCTCTGTGACACACCATCACACAGTCATGATTGTAGAGTCGATTTTCATGTGCACGTAAACCCAGCCTGTGTCTGTGCAGAGTCTTACTCTACTGGCTTGAAGAGTTTTCTGGACAAACCATCCAGTCAGAATTGTATCCTGTTCAGCATGCCTGACTTCCATGTTTTAACAGTTGTCCCCATGTGTCTTCTATACTACTGTAAGTTTGCGTTGAGCCACATACCTGGGTATTTAAAGCATTCCACAGTAAATCAAAAATACATTTTGACTAAAGTTATGTTTTCTGTTTGGCAAATCAATTGAAGCCTCCCTATTATAGAGCTCATTGGGTTACCATCACTGCTTAAAAAAGTTGGCCCTTATAAGACAAGTACCTGAGACCAGCAACGGTATAAAGTCTTTCACAGTCCAGCCACTCATTTTCAGCTGTCTTTATCATGTGCTGTAAACATTCACAACACAGGCTGATGAAGCTTGGTTACCCGTATATGATTTACTTATGTATCTGTTTATTTATTAAACCGGCTGACATTTCACATTGAGACAGCAGTTCAGCAGCAGTCTGTGCTCTGAAGATAAAACGGCAACCATGACAAAAACAATTCAAGAATAATGTAATAGTAACAATCACAATGCCAAAATTGTATGTGTACATTCTTCAGGGCAAGCATGCTAAAAAGGTTGTATAAGGAAGTGAACACATCAGTCAGCACTGTGATTTGTTGCTCAATCTGGCCCCTATTGATCTGAAAGATAGAGTAACACTTCATTGCAGCCTTTGCTCATCTTGTAATGATCTCTGCCTTGCTGTTTCTACCAACCATTTCCTGCAGCCTGCTCAGCAGAACCTCTTAAATCAATTGACCCAAGGTAAAAGAAGCACGCACACATGTATTACTATATAAACACATACCTGGATTTTATTATTATAATCGCTTCAGTACGAATTCCTTCTGGAGGTGGAAAACTGCAGCAAAGTCGGTTCCCATGAATGACTATCAAAGCTCATCATATATGCTGTTCCCCGTTGTGAATGAAACTGACTTGCAAAAGGCAGATGCAGGCTTGCAGGGGTGTCCAATCCTGGTCCTGAAGGGCTAGTGTCCCTCCTGGTTTTTGTTCCAGCTGTACTCGAAATTTCTTAATTAGAACAATAAATGGTAATAATTGGTCCAATTAAGTCATTTAGGACACAGTTGGAACAAAAACCAGGAGAGACACCAGCCCTCCAGGACCAGGATTGGAGACCCCTGCATTACAGAATACATACAAATATGTCAGGAATGGCATGTGTCAAGAATTTCCATATACATAAATGCGCTGCATATCACATTTTATGAAAAATAGATTTATTGAAAATATTTACACATGATGACCTGTCTCACTGCTGGCTAAGCTTAAGCAGGGTGAAGAAGGGTAACTGGAAAATGCCACACTTCTGCTCTGTAAAACCTGTGTATCAGTCCTGTAAATAGTAATGTGCACATTTGACTTGCAGCAAAAGGGCGGTGCTGGTGCTGCAGAATGAAGCCCCGTACAGCCAGCGGAGATCCTATACCAACGAGGACGAGGCCTGGAAGTCTTTCCTGGAGAATCCGCTCACAGCTGCCACCAAGGCAATGATGAGCATCAACGGAGATGACGACAGCGCAGAGGCTTTGGGGTTGCTGTACGATTATTACAAGGTGCTTACAGTTTGGGAACAGTAAAAAAAAAGAGCAAAAGAAAAGAAAATGAGCTATGAATTTCAATCAGGCTTGGCATCCATGCTCCAACAGGAAAAGCAGATTTGAAATAGACATGGTATGATTTCCAATTCAAAGCAAATTCAGTTTCATGCTTTGGCTCAATACCTCTGTTATGCCTTTGTGTAAGAGTAGATGCGTGATGATAACCGTGTGATGATCTCCTCTAGGTGCCAAGAGAAAAGAGAATGCTCTCGACTTCAAAACCAGAAGTTACTTTGACTGATGGTGATCTCGCCAAAAGGTATGATGGCGTTGATTACAAATGAAATAAGACCAAGACGATAGGCCACTAAGTTGACCAGCAGTCACCTGAAGCCACGACCTCCCCCACTTCTCCAGTCCAATCTTTAGCTGACATTTTTAAACAACATAAAAAATATTCATAATTGCCTTTGTGAAACAATGTACTCTAACTGCAATTGTCAATTGTAACTTCAAAGTAAGTATTCATCTTGTCTCTAGTTCACTCAAGATTCCTTAAAAGCCTTGAGCCGTGCTTGAGGCCAAACCCAGATAAGACCCCTACAATATATTAAAATGTAACTTACAGCAATATATATATATATATATATATATATATATATATATATATATATATATATATATATATATATATATATATATATAGCATTTGGCCATATAAACCTATTTGAAATTTCTATTTGAATTTTCTATTTGAAATTTCTGTCAGTGGGTAGTTTTGTTTTTAATGTATGACATATTGTAAGTAAATTAGAACACTACTTATACAAAATAATGCAAATTAACTCTTCCAATAACAGAACCACCAACAGTTTGGTAACTGTGAAGTCAAACGTTCTGCTGTTGAACCTGCCATACACATGTGGCCGTATCCATATGAATGCATATTCGCTTAACATACTGTATGTATTATTGAGGTACATTACAACATGAAAAGGAAACCTATGCATACTGAATATGTATGTTCTTTATTCAGGAACTGCATGGTTTCTGTGCCAGAACCAGCTATGTTGGCAGGAGAGAACAGACTCCAGCTTTTAAAGGGGCTTCCACTCAACATTGTCATGCCTGGAAACCAGCAGGACAAGAGGAACCACTTCCCCTCCCCGGATACCACAGTAACTGTCTCAATTGCCACAGTCCCCAACTACGCCATGAAGACTGAAGCATCGTCCCACAGCTTCACGGTGGGGAACCCTCCCGGTGTACACTGTGCCGAGCCAGACAGCCGCATCGTTGTGTTTGACCGTCGTCTCAACCCAGACCACTTCAGTCCCAACCCCCAGCCCCAGAACTCCCAACGCAGGACACCAGACTCCACCTTCACAGAGAGCTTCAAAGACGAGGCCGATCAGGTAAAATCATTGTCGCTAATGTGTTTCAAAACTCAGGTTCCTTTTTTTTTCCTGGCTGGAGCTGGATATTCGTAACTTCTGTTATGGTAGCGTAGCGTGAGAGATTTATACAAGTGACCGGGCTACAGGTCTCATTTTTGGAAATTAGAACATTGTTTGCTTTCATTATGTAACAGGAAATAATAATGGCTGATATTTAGTCAGGTGACATACCAGTCAAGAACAATTAAAAAATATATATAAGGTAGTTTTCCATATTTACCCTTATAAAAGTTTTAAAAAATTGAATCGGAACATGATTAATCATACAAGGCAGGGCCCATTCACAAAGATTTCATTCACAAGTTATTTAAATAATGTTTTTCATCTAATAAAACACCAGACCCATTCTAGGATGTTGTTGGCTTATGTATTATTTGTTCTATATATAAAACAGCAATGTTCTTTCTCTCCTCTCACTGTTTCAGGTATTTTCTTTCCCTAGCGACCTGCAGTTAAGAATGGAGCCGGATGGTTATACATTTGACAGCATTTCAGGGTAAATCATCATTTCTGTCTTATTGAATATACGTTTGTGATTCTGTACATGGTATACCACCTAATGATTTTGACATTAAGAACATGTATTTATTTCTTTATTATTTTAATAAATAGTATGGGTTTTTATTTTAGGAATCATTTCGAGTACACACTGGAAGCCTCGAAATCCCTTCGGCAGAAGTCAGGAGATGGCACAATGACCTACCTGAACAAGGGGCAGTTCTATCCAATCACACTGAAGGAGCATGGAAGGGGCAAAGGACTGCATCACCCAATCAGCAAAGTCCGGGTGAGCGCTCTCCCCTCAGACAGTCTGTATTGATATTGTACTTCTACGAGAGTCGAACGGTATTAAATCCTTTTTTTTTTTTTAAATGTTCCTGTAACTGTAGTTTTTAGGACAGTTAGTTACCTTACTGTAACCCTGCTTGTTTGACGATTGCTGTATAGTACTCTATCTTAGAGTCGTACTGAGATAATAAAACAAATGCTGCTGCCAGGACTTCATTATATTATTTTGCAGAGTGTCATCATGGTTGTGTTTGGGGAAGAGAAATGCAGGGATGACCAGCTCAAGCACTGGAAATACTGGCACTCTCGGCAACACACCGCCAAACAGAGATGCGTTGACATTGGTAAGAAACCTTCTGCTTTCACGTTTCATTTCCACTTGAATAAAGGGAGTCAAAGGGAATCACTAGAATGGTTACAAAGTACCCAAACAAGAAAGTTAGCCCCCTATGTTGTCCCCTATAAATACCTATTTAAGTAAGCCTGTTCTGTACAACATGTTGCTTACCTTTATGTGACTGAAGCATTGATTGATGAGTTGGTTTTCTTCCTCCACTTCCCCACTCCTGTCATATTTTTTCACTGCTGTCACTGTTCATGTATCTCTTCATACTTTACAACTGCAGTTACACAACTGTTTTATTTGAATGTCCTTTGGATGAGACATAAAACCGAGGTCCTATTGTAAGTGACTCTGCAGCAGCAGTTGTGATGCATAGCTCACCTCCTCTGGAAGTCACTTTGGATAAAAGCGTCTGCTAAATGACTAGTTAACAATAATAGCAACAGTAAAATCAGCTGGGGGAACAAAAATGTACAGAAACAAAATAATTAAGCAGGTTTAAAAAACAAAAGTCAAGAGCTTCAGTTTGCCTGTCTGTGGGACAATGTCAGTATATGTACAAATCACTCACTTACTCACTTGAAATCGTTACAGCCACAGTTCATTAATCAAGTCTTGTGCAGAATTATTTATCTTCTTCTGTCTGTGAAAGATGACAAATAGCTAGCTCTACTGTCTCAGAACATTTTCCTTCAAAACTATTTATTGAACAGTTTTTAATTTTTTTTTATTTTAACCAGGCAAGGGATATTGCCTCTCAGCCAGCATCTAGTTCAGCCTAGTATGATTAATTACTTGTCTCATGCAAGAGACATTCATGCAAATTCTTGTTTTGCTTGCTCTGAGGCTGTTATTAAGAACCAGAATCCTTGTCATGCAATGTGCTGTTCCTCACCCATAACCACAGGGTACAGGGCTCAGCTACCTGTCACACTTGCTGTCACTGGCTTTTCTGGTTTTGCAGATTAACTGCTATGAACTGAAAAGGGAGGGAGAGGGGCAGGGTTCACCCGGATTCCTGTTTAACCCCTGCATGAGAGGATATCCTATAGTACTGAACACAAGCTCAGTCTGGGCATGGGGTGGGGTGGGGCCCCCCCGGGGTTGGGGGGGGGGGCATTGTGTAAATAACGCGACCTGCATTGTCATGTTATTGTTAACAGTAAAATCACTGTTTGTAGAGTCACCAAAGAAGGAGACAAACATCTCAAACAGGTTTCTATTTCAGTGTTTGTTTGATTACATGTCGTTGATTCTGCAACAAACCCCTACAGCTCACCAGCTCCTGTTTATCTTTTCCTTGTTTAATACAAATAAGCAAAGAGAGTGGAGTTGTGTGATAGAATCAGCCGCTAATTAAAAGATGTACGGCCCCATTTCAGAAACCAATTGTGAGCGCCCTCTTCAGGTTTGCCAAGTCAGTGGTTCGTCTTATCCTGGTGTCAAAACTGGTGTACTGCAGCCTAGTTGAACTGTACTGTAAATTCAGTTTGTTGCACTTTGCAGTATTATTTTGTATTATTTAACAGTATAATAAAAGAAAATAAAAGGCAACGGTTGTTCTTTATTTATGTTTTGACTCAAATACAGTGAGTAGTAGATTACTCTCTGTTTACAGCAAACTTTCAAAACTTACTGTGTGAGATCCACAGGCTTCATTTAGCTTCTGCTTTCTCAAAAGCCCTATTTGCATAGTTGACCCAGAGCTGCACCAGTAATGATTAATTCTAGCTGTTAGTGCTCCCATTACACATTTAGCAATGTGACTGTTTGCCAGCTTTTCTCCCCAGTTATTTACTATTTGCATTCTGCTATTTGTTTTGTGGTGATACTGTTTCTGTCACTGACAATGAAACAAACTGTTTAAAATAGACATATGGCGATAAATCTGCTGGAAACATATTTCTCAACTTTTCCTTGGGAACGATCTTCAGGATCAAGAGCATTTCTCTTATAGGCATGATAATGCGTATCCAGATCATGCTCCCTCCTGCAACAATGTTGGCACTGTGATTGAAACGAGTGTCTATTGTGTGAACAGAAAATGAACATTGTTGCAGGAGGGAACGTGATCTGGATACACTCTTTTGTTCACAAGAGAAATTGTCTTTCTCCTGGTTAACACATTTTTTTTAAATACTCCACCTTCATTTGCTTAAATAGCATTGTGGTTCTGGTACAACAGGAGCCTTTTTGCACCTTATAAGCCAACTGAAATTCATGTGAGCAATTATGAAAATATAGAATCCTCCAACGTGTCCCGTCCTGGTATCTCCACTACATTGTATATCTGTGTCTTAATATTTTTCATCCCTCTTTGAACAGCTGATTATAAAGAAAGCTTCAATACGATCAGCAACATTGAAGAGATTTCATACAACGCCATCTCCTTCACCTGGGACATAAATGATGAAGCAAAGGTGAGTCAGACATGAATTAGAAACTAGTGTTGTTCTGTGAGCATTTCTAGGGGTTTTGTGGAGTAACTTGTTCAATTTGCTATGATCTGAGCAAATCTGAAAAAATAATGTAGCTCTGTTAGGAACAAATTTTTGTGGGTCATTTTTAGGCAACTACATGCTGAAACAAATCATGTGCTGTTTACCTTCTTTTTATTATCGCCAAAATAGGGAATTTGTTCAAATAGGTTCCAAAAATGTATATAGAAGAAAGTTTGATTAAATGCATTGAGGGTAAGTTACATATTTAAGTTAAGCCAAAAGAAGAACTTCCAGACTTCGAGTCCTGCTACATTCAGTTCACCAAACAATAGCGGCAGTCATGTAAAAGTAACAAGGCCCCTTGTCCCGTCAGCTAGCGCTCACTTTAATGGTTGAAAGTGGCAGGAGATGCCAGTTAGAGTTTGAAGATGAGGAAGTTTGTGGGATTTTCTTTTGAAATGCACACATTGTTTAAAGTCACTTTAGCTTTTCTTGGCTGCGAAGTAGAAACCGGTTATTATTATTGTTTTATTAAAGAGGATTATATCTGAAAACAGATACTCCTCTGAGCACTGACACTGAAACTCCCCCAGGCAGAAAACTTCCTCTGATTCTAGTGAAGTCTACGTTTTTTCAAGTGACCTCACGAAAACACAGATAAACTGCAGTTTACTGTTACAGTGGTGAAGTGGTTAGGGGACAAAAAGGGGCTTTGAATTTCCCAGTTGGCATCGCAAAGCCCTTTTTGTTTATGCTAGCTACACAGAATGTATTTCTGCTAAGCAGTGCCTATGCTACAGAGAATGAGGAACTGCATTGTGCAAAAAACTAGTTTTGACAGCATAGCAGTGGAATCTCACCAGACAGGTAGAGAAAGACTGTTTGCAAGACTGGATGGGGGTAATTCCAGAGACACTTTAACCCTTTCTAAAGACTGAGATGGCTGTAAGATGCAGGTCATTAGCTCTGAGCTACACACTCAAGGATGTTGACTGGTTCCCTCAGTGGAGAACACCCCTCAAGATCTCCACAAGATGCCATCCACTTTTGTAATCTCCTTTCTCTGGACTTCCCTTTTTCTTACTTCCTCTCTGTGGGTTGCAGAACAACGGTGTGGCAGCCAGTGTTAGCTGCTTTCCAATGTACATGAATTTGACACTCAAAGACTTTACACTGGGTTTCCCTTGAAGCAGGATGTGGGTTCAGGATGATATGAGCTCGTAACCAGCAGCTCTGCAAAGGTGTTTTCATGGGACAGTTGACTCTGTGTACAGAACTGCATTGTTTGATTGTGGGGAGCAGACTAGAGGCAGAATATCCTGTTTTTCTATCCCATAACGTACGAACTGCAGGTACTGCCAAAACTATGGTCTTCATTTGTTTTATTGAAAGAGGAACTGTAGGATTTGTGTTTGCACAATACACAATAGTGTTAGGAAGGCTGTCTTGCCTCAGTGATACGTTGTAAACAAGACCATCAGTTTTCCACCTATTTGATGAATCATTTAAACAGTGGCCAAGGAACCATAGATGGTAGTTTAGAATGCCTGTGCTAGCATTGCCATCTAGTGCTCATAGATGGAAGCAATCATATTTTTTCAACATTGCTGCAGTTTTCAAAGAGTTGAGTTCTTTGGCAAGCCATTGTAACATTTAGTCATCTAAATATTTATTATATCATTTTATATATATATATATATATATATATATATATATATATATATATATATATATATATATATATATATATATATATATATATATATATATATTATTATATATTATTGGTTATTTATTAATTTATTAATTCATTCTTTCTTTATCTTCATATCCCTAATTGTGAATTAAACATTAAATGTTAAAATGTTTTCCAATAGTCTTCATGCATTAACTAGTGTTGAAAAAGTATTAAACAAAGTTTCCAACAGGGGGAGCCATATGCATATATTGATGCTGCCTTTATGAAAGTGGCAAAGTGCGTGCATATCTCACAATATCACAATATTGAAATAACAGCCGCGGTACAGTAGATGATACAGCACGATGTTTACCACAGAGCATAATATTTAAAAACTTCTATCAACTGGAATGCAGAGACTCCGTCGGAGGCTGTGTGGTCCAGTGCTTAAAGAAAAAAGAGCTTGTAACCAGGAGGTCCCGGGTTCAAATCCCAGCTCAGCCATTGGCTCACTGTGTGACCCTGAGCAAGTCACTTACCTCCTTGTGCGCCGTCTTTTGGGTGAGACGTTGTTGTAAGTGACTCTGCAGCTGATGCATAGTTCACACATCCAAGTCTCTGTAAGTCGCCTTGGATAATAAGTAAAACCACCATAGACCTGCTGGAGTATAAAATTTCACCATGGATCACAAATGCAAAGCAACTCAGTAGGACATATTGCATCTTTATTCATTTATGTATGCACTGCTCATGGTCATAGATTAATTCTATCCTGTAGTCAAGTTATTCAGAACACACAACCAGTGGTGGTCACCAGTGCTTATGCTGACTCTCTCTTTATCATTTGTTGCAGATCTTCATCTCTGTGAACTGTCTGAGCACTGACTTCTCCTCTCAGAAGGGTGTCAAGGGCCTTCCCCTCAACCTCCAGATCGACACGTACAGCTACAACAACCGCAGCAACAAGCCCATCCACCGTGCCTTCTGCCAGATCAAAGTGTTCTGCGACAAGGGAGCTGAGCGCAAGATCCGGGACGAGGAGAGGAAGCAGTCTAGGAGGAAGGGGAAGGGCACTGACCTCCCTGCTCCCCTCAGTACCTGTATGTATGCGGGGCCTGCACACACTGGCAACAGCTTTCCTGTAATATTACAATGAGGCGGACACTGGCTTTGGGTGATGGGTATTATAGCTGGAACAACAGGGCTCTTCTATCTGAAACAGGAAAACAATATCCTATTAATAACAGTGTATAACTAGAAGAGAGTTTGTGACTTTAGGGAAATGAAATACAAAAAACCTGTCAAAACTGTTTTCTAGACTGAGAAGTTTCTTGTATTTAATTATTTTGCATTCAATAAATAAACAAAAATGAGAAACCCATGCAGCTCTGCATGATCATTTCTGCTCTGTGCATATCAAGCCACACCTTTATTTATGGTTGCACATCCAAAAGAAGTCGCAGGGTGTCATGGCTGGCTTTCTCTTTCCAGATTCAGACGTCAAGATTCCACTTATTGTCAAAAGGACTGACATCACAACTTTCAAACCGATGAGCGAGTTTGAGACTCAGCCCGTTCTCTTCATCCCTGATCTCCACTTTGCGAACCTGCAGCGCAATGTAAGCCCCACCTCCCCCTTTGTTAAAGCTTTTTTAATATACTGTATCTGGTTGTATTGTTGTGACCCAGATCCAAACCATTCTGCATTAATCACAGGTGGATTTGATAAAAAGATCAAACTTTATTAAAGTAAATTTAAAAGTCCATTTAAAGGACAGTTACCCCCAACGTGTTTCATCACAGCCGTATCTGACTTCATCAGGGGGAAGAAAAAACAGAGTGAGCAAATCTACACATCAGGTGTTTCTAAGTAGAGCTGCAAATCATCCTTAATAGGCTACAATACTAATTTATCCAATGAGTATATTTACGAACAGTTATGTCAAACTATTTTACTGCTTTCAAGTTTAAATCAATACTGTACTGTAGTGTTTTCTACAGTGGACACAAAACACAGTACTGGAGATTCTATGACAAGGACAGAAAAAAAAGGCTGTGTGTCACAAAATAAGTTTACGACCCCAAACCTTCATAGTATGAAAACTCATGGGGTGCAGTTAACTTTTTTTAAGAGTGCACAAAATAATTGTAACTTTTCTTCTTCTATTTTTAGCCATTTGGCTCAGAAGATATGGCAGAAGGGTAAGGATTTTTTTTTTAAACTTTAAAAAATGGAATAGTGGCAGTTTTTAATTGATTGTGAATGACTGCTGTGTGTTTGCATTGCCTTAGTGCTAGCATTATAAAAAACGAGCTTTTGTAGCATCAGCACAGATTTTGAAAGCCCAAGCTGATACTCACTGTCCAGTTTTGCATTAATTTAGGGATGGGATGAAAAGGGGACCCTTCGTGTCCGATGAAGACTTTGGTTCAACTCCGAGAAAAGTCGCCAGGATTGATGAGCACACAAAAGGTTATTATTATTTTTTTAAATTATTTTTTCAATACTTTTATCTCATGTGCTTTGAGCTTGTTTTCGTTTATCCCTGGCACAACGATTTGGGGTTTGGTATAAGATACCCCTTTTTTTAAAAAACAAAGCCAAAAAAAAAACAATGGTGTTTGCTTTGTATATTTGAACAGAATAGTTTGGTAATCCCCTGTGAGGGTTGAATATTTCCTGGAAACAGTTGGGGCTCCCATATGTACTTACATATGCCAGACTTATATTTGTGGTTATATCT
The DNA here is from genome assembly GCF_017654505.1 of Polyodon spathula. Classification (NCBI taxonomy): domain Eukaryota; kingdom Metazoa; phylum Chordata; class Actinopteri; order Acipenseriformes; family Polyodontidae; genus Polyodon; species Polyodon spathula. Next base: position 1,788,246 of record NC_054538.1, on the reverse strand, counting down.
TCAAAACTTTTCATAAAATGATAATGAAACATATAGGCACTCCTTAGAACAACTTCTTGAGCGTAGAGAGTTTAGGTTATGCTAATCTACTTATGCATGATCTTCTGGTTTTAGGGGAAAAGCAAAGAAAGAACTTCAATATACCCTTAAATGATGTTGTTGCTTGTTCTTGTGACATGTGACTGGCACATGCCAACAAAACCACTGTTTGGCCTTTCAAGTCAATGCCCTTGAAAACCCAGCTGCACTTTGTTCAGATAGAGTGGTCCCCTTGTCAGGTGACCAGGAAAAAGAAATAAAACACACTTGGAGTACGTGTGATTTTCACTATGCTTTAAAATGTGAATTGAACCATTGAGCTGTTGTTTTTTTTGTTTTGTTAGGGCTTGGTGTTTTTATTATACACACTTGGATCGGAGCTCTTGTTAGTGTTAATTCAAACAGAAGGCATGAAGACTATATTTATCTTTTAAGGCAAATAATGAATTTCCAAGCAGTATACATATTTCAACCTGCACGAGGAAATGCATGGTCATTTCTAATAGGAGCAGGTGTCATGAGTAATTTTGCTTTACTTGGAGGGACAAAGGTGACACTAACAAGGTGCTTTATTTAGACACTAACAAAAGTGTTATATTAAGCACACCACAGCACTTTAAGCCAATGTGAGCTTTGTTGTGCTGAAATGAAGTTTTTATACTGAATCGAATGCACTGTTCCATGGAACTGCTGTTAACTAGTAAACCTCTGTCTCTTCCACCCGAAGTGGCCATTGGGAAACCTGTTTCTGATGTGTTGTGCTTTTTATTCCTAATCACAATACATTCTGCAGTATATGAGCTGTGTTGTGGTAGACATTGACTAAATGGTTCTCTAAGCCAATGAGGCAGTATGGAAGGGGTTTCCATAGTTACAGGTGTTCTTGTTATCGTACCTGTGAGATTGAGAGAAATTGGAATGGTTCAGTAGTATACACAAGAAAGGTAGTGTACTGCTGTGATGCAGATGGCATTAAGATTTCTGAATCAAGTGAATTATTGATATACATAGAAATAAAAGTATGCAAAGGTGCTTAAACACACATGCTCTCAATCACAGAATTATTGCCCTGCCAGCCTGAGCCATCAGTCCAATCACAGAGCAATGTTAACTTACAATGCAACCACCCTGCCAGTAACATTAGCTGAATCTTCACTGTCTAGGCTTGTTTTTGTAACATGCATTTTCTTCCCATTCCTTTAGTGCTCCTGTATGTAAGGAAAGAGTCTGAGGAAGTATTTGATGCAATTTTGCTGAAGACCCCATCTCTGAAAGGACTGATGGAAGCAGTAAGTATCCAGTCCCTCTGTAATCAGGATTTTCACTACAGAAAGGGAGGCTGGGGAGGCCACAGCAATTCAGTGACTTAGTCATCAGACAGAGGGAGGTCATCATGAGTTCAGTCCTCGTGTCTTGATTGGTTAATCCTTCATAATGTAATCTAGCCTCTCTGGAACTGCCTGGCAATATGCCAGGGTGTTGGAAAAAAAAATCTCTTCTTGGTTATAAAAACAGTGGCATATGAATGCCCTGGTCCACCGGAGAGAAAAGTACTGCTGTCAGCAGAAAAAGAGCCCTGTAATCTCAACATGCAGTCAAGCCTATAATGTTTAACATTGTTTTCTTTATGTGTCTGTTTATATACGTGGTGGTAAATTGTAGTATGCCTCATTGTGAGTGCCAACCTTCATAATGGGCTGGATCTGTTTGGGAGTGCCAGCCTTCACCCTGGGCTGGATCTCACTGGGAATGTCAGCATTCAACCTGGGCTGGATCTTATTGGGAGTGCCAGCTTTCATCCTAGCTGGATCTCATTGGGAGTGCCAGCCTTCACCCTGTTTGGATCTCACTGGGAGTGCCAGCCTTCACCCTGTTTGGATCTCACTGGGAGTGCCAGCCTTCACCCTGGGCTGGATCTCATTGGGAGTGCCAGCCTTCACCCTGGTCAGGATCTCATTGGGAGTGCCAGCCTTCACCCTGGGCTGGATCTCATTGTGAGTGCCAGCCTTCACCAAGGCTGGATCTCATTGTGTTTTAGCCTACACCCTGAGCTGGATCTCATTGCATTCTAGCCTTCCCCCTGTTTGGATCTCACTGGGAGTGCCAGCCTCCCCCCTGTTTGGATCTCACTGGGACTGCCAGCCTTCACCCTGGACTGGATCTAATTGGGAGTGCCAACCTTCACCCTGGATGGATCTCATTGGGAGTGCCAACTTTCACCATGGGCTGGATCTCATTGGGATTGCCAACTTTCACCATGGGCTGGATCTCATTGGGAGTGCCAGCCTTCACCCTGGACTGGATCTCATTGGGAGTGCCAGCCTTCACCATGGCTGGATCTGATTGGGAGTACCAGCCTTTACCATGGCTGGATCTAATTGGGAGTGCCAACCTTCACCCTGGATGGATCTCATTGGGAGTGCCAACTTTCACCATGGGCTGGATCTCATTGGGAGTGCCAACTTTCACCATGGGCTGGATCTTATTGGGAGTGCCAACTTTCACCCTGGGCAGGATCTCATTGGGAGTGCCAGCCTTCACCCTGGCTGGATCTCATTGTGAATGCCAGCCTTCACCCTGGGCTGGATCTCATTGTATTCTAGTCTTCATCCTGGCTGGATCTCATTGGGAGTGCCAGCCTTCACCCTGGCTGGATCTCATTAAACATAAGAACATAAGAACATAAGAAAGTTTACAAACGAGAGGAGGCCATTCGGCCCATCTTGCTCGTTTGGTTGTTAGTAGCTTATTGATCCCAAAATCTCATCAAGCAGCTTCTTGAAGGATCCCAGGGTGTCAGCTTCAACAACATTACTGGGGAGTTGATTCCAGACCCTCACAATTCTCTGTGTAAAAAAGTGCCTCCTATTTTCTGTTCTGAATGCCCCTTTGTCTAATCTCCATTTGTGACCCCTGGTCCTTGTTTCTTTTTTCAGGCTGAAAAAGTCCCTTGGGTCGACACTGTCAATACCTTTTAGAATTTTGAATGCTTGAATTAGGTCGCCACGTAGTCTTCTTTGTTCAAAACTGAACAGATTCAATTCTTTTAGCCTGTCTGCATAGGACATGCCTTTTAAGCCCAGAATAATTCTGGTTGCTCTTCTTTGCACTCTTTCTAGAGCAGCAATATCTTTTTTATAGCGAGGTGACCAGAAGTGCACACAATATTCAAGATGAGGTCTTACTAGTGCATTGTACAGTTTTAACATTACTTCCCTTGATTTAAATTCAACACTTTTCACAATGTATCCGAGCATCTTGTTAGCCTTTTTTATAGCTTCCCCACATTGTCTAGATGAAGACATTTCTGAGTCAACAAAAACTCCTAGGTCTTTTTCATAGATTCCTTCTCCAATTTCAGTATCTCCCATATGATATTTATAATGTACATTTTTATTTCCTGTGTGCAGTACCTTACACTTTTCTCTATTAAATGTCATTTGCCATGTGTCTGCCCAGTTCTGAATCTTGTCTAGATCATTTTGAATGACCTTTGCTGCTGCAACAGTGTTTGCCACTCCTCCTACTTTTGTGTCGTCTGCAAATTTAACAAGTTTGCTTACTATACCAGAATCTAAATCATTAATGTAGATTAGGAATAGCAGAGGACCTAATACTGATCCCTGTGGTACACCACTGGTTACCACACTCCATTCTGAGGTTTCTCCTCTAATAAGTACTTTCTGTTTTCTACATGTTAACTACTCCCTAATCCATGTACATGTGTTTCCTTGAATCCCTACTGCGTTCAGTTTGAGAATTAATCTTTTACGCGGGACTTTGCCAAAAGCTTTCTGGAAATCTATATAAACCATGTAATGTGCTTTGCAATTATCCATTTTTGATGTTGCATCCTCAAAAAAATCAAGCAAGTTAGTTAGACACGATCTTCCTTTCACCACCCCTGTGTCAAGAGACTGCTGCATGATCTTGGTTAGCGGTTTGTAAATTACTTTTCATTTCTTTGAGTACTACTGGGAGGATCTCATCCAGCCCAGAGGATTTGTTTATTTTAAGAGCTCCTAGTCCCTTTAACACTTCTGCCTCGGTTATGGTAAAGTTATTTAAAACTGGATAGGAACTGGATGACATGTGGGGCATGTTGTCAGTATCTTCCTTTGGAAAAACTTGTGAAAAGTAATCATTTAATATATTTGCTATTATTTTTCTTCATCTACGATTTTGCCATTTGTATCTCTTAAACATTTAACCTCCTCTTTGAATGTTCTCTTGCTGTTGTAATATTGGAAAAACATTTTGGAATTGGTTTTAGCCCCCTTAGCAATGTTCATTTCTATTTCTCTCTTGGCCTTTCTAACTTCCTTTTTGACTTGCGTTTGCAGTTCCGTGTACTCTTTCTGTGTACTTTCTTTTTGGTCCCTTTTTAATGCTCTGTAAAGTGCCTTTTTTCACTGAATATTTTTTTAATTGATCTATTAAACCATTTTGGCAATTTAGTTTTACATTTAGATTTGTCTACTTTAGGGATGTAATTGTTTTGCGCCTCCAGTACTACATTTTTGAAGAACAACCATCCTTCTTCTGTGGGTGTTTTCTCTATTTTACTCCAATCTACTTCTGTTAGTCTCTGTTTCATACCTTCATAGTTTGCTTTTCTAAAATTGTAAACCTTAGCTTTAGTCATTACTTTTGGGGTTTTAAAAAACACTTCAAATGAGACCATGTTGTGGTCTGAGTTTGCCAGTGGTTCTCTGACCTCTGTTTTAGTTATTCTATCTTCGTTATTTGAAAAGACTAAATCAAGGCATGCCTCCCCTCTAGTCGGTGCCTTGACAAATTGTGTTAGGAAGCAGTCATTTGTCATTTCCACCATTTCTATTTCATCCTTCGCGCTACCCACCGGGTTTTCCCATTTTATTTGGGGGAAGTTGAAATCCCCCATTAGTATGGCTTCTCCTTTGCTACACGCATTTCTAATGTCATTGTATAACAGATTATTGTGCTCACTGTCTGAATCTGGCGGTCTATAGCATGCTCCTATTATTATGCCCTTTGAATTTTTGTCTGTTATTCTGACCCATATTGATTCGGTTTTATTTTCTTTGTCCAGGTTTAACACCTGGGCTTCAAGACTGTTTCTTATGTATAGCGCTACCCCTCCTCCTCTTCTGTCCTGCCTGTCTTTCCTATACAGTGTATACCCACAAATATTATATTCGTCCCCATCACTCTCAGACAACCACGTTTCTGTAACACCTATCACATCATAGTTACCTGTTAGTGCAGTAGCTTCAAGTTCTAGAATTTTGTTTCTGATACTTCTAGCATTTAGATAAATACATTTAATGGTTGTCTTACCTGAGTTGTTGTTCTTGTTTTGATGCGGTCTCCCTTCTGTTTTTTTGTTGATTTCTCCCCCCTTCCTTTCTAGTTTAAATGCTTCTGAACCTGCTCGAGGATCTTTTCTCCAAGTAGACTGGTTCCCTTGTTATTTAAATGCAGTCCATCCCGTCTATACAGATAGTCCTCGTTGTAGAATGTGGTCCAATGATCAAGATAGGTGAAGCCTTCCCGTGTGCACCACGTCTTCAGCCATGCGTTTTGATTAATTATTTCCAGCTGTCCATATGGTCCTTTGCAAGGTGCCGGTAGTATACCAGAAAATACCACAGTTTTGGTTTTCTCTTTTAATTTCCTTCCTAGCTCTCTGAATTTGTTTTGCAGGGATTTTGGTCTATCTCTTCCAATGTTGTTTGTACCGATGTGGATGACTACTACCGGGTCGTCTCCTGTTCGTTCTAGGAGCCTGTCCACGTTCTCAGTGATGTGCTTGACCGAGGCTCCCGGAAGGCAGCACACTGTTGTAGTAAGGGGGTCGAAACTGCGAATTGAACTTGCTGTGTTTCTCAATATGGAGTCCCCAACAATCATGACCTCCCTTCTTTTTGCTCTCTGGTCACCACTGTCAATGGGATCCTGGATGTTGTTCCTTTCATTCTCTTGTTGTTGGTTCTGCTCATCAAAATTCTGAAGTGACTCAAATTTGTTGGTTGTTTTGATTTCTGGTGGTTGTGTTTGACGAAGTTTCTTTTTTTCCCTGCTTCTGCCTACCTGAACCCAGCTGTTCTGACCTTCTATCTCCCTGGTGGCTTTCAGTCTGTTAGGGGTGATGCAGACTTCCATGAATTGTGGGTGTGCCAGTTCCTCAAGATCCTGTTGCTGTCTCACTTCTTCCAGCTCCATTTCTAGCATACTTACTAGTTTATGCAAATCCTGGATCGCGCAGCACAATTGGTTTAGCTCCGCTGGGTTTTCTCAGATTTCCCACATCAAGCAGGTGTCACAGATTACTGGCTTGAAGACCATGTTGAGGGTTTTTTTTTTTTTTTGAAGTTGAGTTTCTTCTGCAGCCATCAATCTGCTTTCAAACTGCTTCTAAACTGCTCTGTACTTTTCCACGCCTGTACTTATCCCACTCGTTGTCGCTTCCACTCGCTGTCGCTGGGAAGACTGCCTCATTTAACTGCTTTGTTCTGCTGTGCTGTTGGCTCCTCCCCTCGCCCGTGTCTCAGAACAGCGCTGAATTTGAATCAGCTGCTCCGAGTTTCAGCTTGTTTGTTATCAGAAAAGCACACGCGGCTGTTTGACTTTGAGCTGCTGGTGTGTTTCCCCAATGTCCTTTGTTTTCTGATTAAAGCAATTCAAGATGCAATTTCTCCTTACTGCTTCTAAACTGCTCTGTACTTTTCCATGCCTGTACTTCTCCCACTCGCTGTCGCTGAAAAGACTGCCTCGTTAAACTGCGTTGTTCTGCTGTGCTGTTGGCTCCTCCCCTCGCCCATGTCTCAGAACGGCACTGAATTTGAATCAGCTGCTCCGAGTTTCAGCTTGTTTGTTATCAGAAAAACACACGCGGCTGTTTGACTTTGAGCTGCTGGTGTGTTTCCCCAATGTCCTTTGTTTTCTGATTAAAGCAATTCAAGATGCAATTTCTCCTTACTGCTTCTAAACTGCTCTGTACTTTTCCACGCCTGTACTTCTCCCACTCGCTGTTGCTTCCACTCGCTGTCGCTGGGAAGACATTGGAGTGCTAGACTTCACCCTGGGCTGGATCTCTTTGTGAGTGCCAGACTTCACCTTGGGCTGGATCTCATTGTGTTCTAGCCTTCACCCTGGGCTGGATCTTATTGTGAGTGCCAGCCTTCACCCTGGACTGGATCTCATTGTGTTCTATCCTTCACCCTAGGCTGGATGTCATTCTCCCAGCACAGGGCTACTTCACTTATTTATGTTTTATTCAGATTATACTTACTTGCTATAATTTGACAGCATGAACCATTTAAGACAGTGGTTCCCAGATCTGTCCCCCAGGGTCCGTACCCATTCAGGATTTATTTCCATTCCTAAATTATTTAACTGACCCTTAGGCAATTGGGAACCACTGATTTAGGCAATGAGCTGCTCTTTATAATTGTAACAATGTATTTCTGTGTGTATTGTTTTTTTTTTTATTATTATTCTGGTGTAAAATGTAACTGGTAGGTGTTGTGTTTTAGGTTTCAGAGAAATATGATGTGCCAATAGAAAAAGTGGAAAAAGTTTACAAGAAGTGCAAAAAAGGGTGAGTATATAATAACTGTTATTTTACTTTCCTTAGAAAGGCATCATCTCTGCAGTTTAGTCCTGGGCAAGATGTAATTTCTGATTAAAGAAATGCACATCCTAGTTTTCACAGCGGTAGCTCTTGAGTTTAAGGAAAGCTCACAATTACGTGATGAATCAGCTTTTATCAAACAGCATAAAACTGTTCTCTTTAGCTTAGAAGAGTTCATCGTCACTTTCCATGGATCTCCTTGCCATTTCTGCATTCCACCTGTTTCATGCATCTCAGTTCTTTGACTTTTCAAGACAAGAGCTAGCTGTATTTAAGTAAAATAAGGAAGTGACCCAGTAGCAGTCTCGCTATTGTTAGTAAATCCTTAGTTATCGCTCATTTTATAGTCTATGCAATTTAACCTGAACTTAGCACTGCACTTCATGTGTTCCAGGATCCTGGTTAATATGGATGACAACATTGTGAAGCATTACTCCAACGAAGACACCTTCCAGATAGCGATTGAGGAAATGGGAGGATCCTATAAACTCACCCTTACTGAAATATAATTCAGAGGTTCAGAACTCGAGAATTGATGAAGTAATAAATTGTACAGTGCATTAATTAGGTATCAAGTGCATGAATATTTCGACGTACGAAGCTTGTCAATACGCGGGCTGTAACAAATGTTACAGCATACAGACAGGACACTAGTTTACACATTTCTATTATCTTCTGCGTTATAAAGTTGAATTATTTTCTGTTTCTTGAACTACTGTTGCCTTTCAGGTAGCAAGTGGGCATTTGGAAAATTGGTTCCCATGTTTTTGTGTGAAGGAATTTCATTAGAACTGGCAAATTTGGTGGCATTTTTGTTCTAAACATCATGTCATATATAATAATAATAATAATAATAATAATAATAATAATAATAATAATAATAATAATAATAATAATGTTTAGCACAGTAACATAATGTAAATTGTCATATGTGATGATGTATAAGGAAAAGATAAGAATGCCTTGCCCGTACTGTGGATCTTGTGGTACATGATCCATATTTTGCTGCAAAACACCTAAGGTCTTCCTCAAAATCTTTAGTAAATAGTACTAAATTACATTAATATTAAACAAATGGTGTTATCTTAAAAACATCCGAAAACCTTTAACCCTGCTCTACACCTGTTTCCATTAATCACTGAATATATTATTTGTATTTTTTTTTTTATTGTAATCAGCCCTGAGGAAAACCCTAGTTGGTTAATATAAAGAAGTGTGTGTCTTTCAATGCACTGCAGTCCCGGACCTTGTTTTAACCCCTAACTCAGTTATTGAACTGAGCAACACAGACTTGTAAATTCAGCAGGTCCTTAACAGTATTGAGACGTGCCACTGTTTAGGTCAATAAAATAACAACAATGTTGACATTTCTGGTGTTTTTTGTGAAGAGTGGTACATGGAAAGCAAATGTTCAAGTGGTGTTATTAAAGGTGCTGTTTCCATCACTTGCGTGTAGAATTGTTGCCAGCCAGGGTCTTTTAATTACCAAAATTACAAAGCTGTATAATCTGTTTCTATTTTAAAATTACTGCCTCAGTTCTGGGGGTCTGAATCCTGTTACTATAACCTATCTAGAAGTATCCAGTCTTATGTGTATAGTAAGTGCAATACATAATTTTAAATATATAATATAAATATATGTGTTTTATACTCTACTCTCCTTCTTAATGTTTTGCTAAGGAATGGGTACAAAATGTGTTCAGTGTCCAGATATTGTGTTAACATTTCTTTTTTTTTAAACATATACAAAATGGTAACTTCAGTCATGCATTGTCTCACTGTTACGGATATTTCGGGTCATAGAAACGCTATGTTTATTTTTTATTTTTATATCAGTCTTATTGGTAAAAGGCTATACTGTACTTGTCATACACAAAGTACTTAACTGTTTGTCATAAAACAGGGAATGGGTTGTATGTCCTTTTGTTTTGCTTGTGTAATATAAATTATGTATAAATGATGTTTATATCAAAGGGAAAACATTGAGCTCAGCTTTTTTTGTTTGTTTGTTTTACATTGATGAGATCTTTTGTTTTTAATAAACCCTGTTTATGATATCATGAACTCTGTTGCTCTTGCCTGAATTGAGTCAACATTCTATCTGAAGGGGCAATTAGACTGGCATACTTGCCAGTGGCAACATTACCACTTGAAGCCCACCACAGGTCACTTATTGCAATGCTGCAAAACCTTTATTTAAAACAGTGCAGAATCATTTAGATTTTTCTATTCTTTGTTTTTTTTTTTTTACAGGATACGTAAATATTTCAATACAACCCTATGATTAAACTGCCGCATGCTGGTACTTTCGCTCTAGGGTTACATGGTCTGTACATTTGTACTACAACATATGAAATAATCAGGAATCAGGGATGAGCGGCAACTCTTTGCCTACGGTATAGTGCTGTATTTAGAAACGTGCATATCCCCCACCAATTTAAATATAAAATGAGCAGAGAGGCACAATTAAAAAAAGGGGGGGGGGGGGGGGGGGGGGGGGGGGGGGATGATGTTGTTTTTTAAGATTTTGTATTTTTTTTAATCCTCAGATCCTCATATTCATCATTATAGTTGGTGTTGTGAATGCAGTTTTGTTAAATGTCAGGTACAGTGCATACTGGCAGAAGGAGAGCTTCCCCTCACAGCTCTACAAGCTTACCTGAATCCCAGCCTCAACACCCCTTGCCAGTCAGTCCTATCAGAGAGAGTGGCAATGGGGTTAAAATGGGCCAGAAGAACCAATTAAATAGACTTTTTAAATTTGTCTTTTTAAAAGACAAGGAAAAAAAGGGATTTATGAGCTTTTCTTAAACTGACGTAATATAGGAGGTGCTGAGTTAAAGCTATTTACAAACCATTGGTAATACATTGTGGTACTGTAGCATAGAATGTATTGTCTAGACATCTACCCCCAAAAACGGTTTGGTTTTCCTTTTTAATTTCACAAACCAAGCAAACGTCACAAGAATATCGTACCATTAACTGTGCTGTAGCAATCGTGCACGCGCACGTGTGTGTCTGTGGCTATACAGTGCCGAGAAAAAGTTTGTGAACCCCAGAGGATTTTCACATATTTCAAACCTAAAATGTTATTAGATCTTAATCTAAGTCCTTATAATAGACAAAGATAATCTGATTAAACAAATGACACAAAACATAATACTTTTTCTACATTTATTTATCCACAAATGATTCAACATTCAATATCCACATGTGAAAAAGTATGTGAACCTTTAGATTCAGTAACTGGTGGCACCCCCTTGAGCAGCGATGACTTCAAGTAAACGTTTCTTGTAACTGTTGGTCAGTCTCTTACATCGGTTTCGAGGAATTTTCTCCTTACTGAACAGAAAAGGGATGTTCTCCTTTGAAGGTAAGATATTAAGATGATTTAAAATGTTTGTGTTTTTTTTATGTTATCTGCTTACATACAATTATACACCATTGTATCCATACATCTACTATCCATAGAGGAAGAGCATTAGCAATATACCACATTGGAATATGTGTGTATTATTCCTTGTTTAAATTATAACCAAAATAAGCTCATAGTGTGGATTACACTGCATTTAACAGGCTTGCAGTTAAAAATGTTCTTCAGTACTATGTTGAATGCTGGTGAATGTTTCCAAAGCTCTTTTGGCAGAACTTCCAAACAATGAAGTTTGAGTGCCAAGCTGGCTGTGTTCTTGTTTCTCTAGTGTCTCCTGGACCTACTTGCTGGTTTGCAGGAAAATCGACTAATTGTTCATGACATGGGTTGCACCTCCATCTTAAAAACAATCTACTGCTGCCTGTTGTGGTTAAATAAGCAAGGTATGGTACTAATGAAACATTTCTCAGCAGTTTTTAAATAGATGTAACCATGTTCAAACAAAGCATAAACTTCAGTCGTGTAACAGAAGGGGTAGCTTTCTCAAAAGCAGCAAACAAGCACTTCTACTGGGTAAATCAGGGTGTTTCCTCTTGGGGACATGTGGCAAAGTGGTTTGCAGTGCGCAGGTGTAGAGGTGATGGGGTTACAAAACAGAAGACAGACAACAAAGCTCACGATCCACGATACAAAGTTTTGTAATCCCTGTCTGGCGATTGCAAAGAATAATCCCAGGCAATAGACAACAATGTGTATTGCACTGTTCCAGAACAATAGATTACAGTCCCAAAATAATAAACACAGTATAAACAAACACAAAGAAACAAACACACACACACAATCACAAGTCCAGAGTGAGTGCTAACATGAAAGTGGTGAAATACAATTTCTTAGTGTACAGTTGTGAAGTGTTGTCCGGGTTGGTGCTAGCCTTAAGCGACAGCTCCCAGTACGTTAGCCGTCTAATAAGAACAAACGAGTACAATTAGAAACAACTAAATAAACAAACTCTAAACACTCACGGTAGAATTGGAGTTCTCCTTTAGCATTTTGCTCACAACCATAACAAAGGACCAGTTGGTTTGGCCACGTCCCCTTTTGTACCATCAGTCACGCCCTTGGTTAGCGAGTGCAACCTTTTCTCCTCCAATCCGTGGCTGCCACATCACTGCCCTTCTGGGGCGATGACTTTGTGTACCGTAGCTCCACCCCCTTTCTAGATGGCCTACTTCTACCTTTCCCTGGAATTAATTGTCAGACCATCCAGTCCGGGGCACTCTGTTCCCTTTACACAGCACCATCACAGGTTGGGAGGGAGATTTATAACCAAGATTTATTCTGTCACAGGGCACTAACATGTTAAAATGTGTGGTACGTACACTTGGAGTGACAAACATGTTGATGGTCTAGTCTGTTGTTCAAGCTGTGTATGTTGTTTAAGAGATGAGAAGTCTAACAATTGTTTCATAAAGTTTTAGCATGTAATTCTTATGCTAGAGCCAGGAAATGTATATGAAAGCCCCTTTTGATCAATTAAATCCCATCTGCAGTTCATGAAACCATTTTCAACCATTATAGAGAAGTTAAAAGTTTTAAAACTTAAAAAAAAGAATCTTTAAACAGTTTATTTAATTACTGGTAACAAATGCTCACTCTAGAGGTGGAAGCAGGAGCAGCAGGCAGTCTCACGCTAGCAATGGAGACAGGAGCAGCAGGTTGTCGCCCTCTAGAGGTGGAGACAGGAGCAGCAGGTTGTCTCCCTCTAGAGGTGGAGGCAGGAGCAGCAGGTAGTCCATTTATATCTCTTGAGACTGGTGCAGCTCTCCCTCAATCACTGGAGGCTTGGGCTTCCCTTTCTTGAGCTCTGGACACTGAAGACGTAGGCTGACCCCTTTTAGGATGTGGACACCTGGCCTCTCCTCTCTTGGGCTGTCGACGTTCAGGCTGCTTAGCTCGCTTTTTTGAGGTGGAACCAGTCGTCTGAGGTGTCCACCTCTTCAGACCAATCTCTTGAATCCCAGCATGCGAACTAATTTGTGTGTAATAATAATAATGTAATTCCAAAATATCACAGAATGTAGAGCAACTACACCAGTTCAGTGCAATATGGCACAGAACAAATTATCAGAAAACAGATAAAATAGCAGGAACAAGGTCGCCAAGAAAATCACAGATATGAAATTTCAAATGGTTAAACAAGGTTTTTATTAATGTGGTCATGTATTGAAGTGTAACAACCCTAATCGAGTGGGAACCCCTCCCCGGGGGTACACGCTGACTAAAACGTCTGCAGATATTAAAACAAAGTTATATAGAAAATTTATTTATTTATATATTTATTTAAACTAATTTAAAGTTACTAATACAGCTCACCGCTCGCACAGTTCACTGCTCCTTGTTCTTTGCTCACAGGCCCCTCCCACAATTCCACAATCGAGAGAGAGAGAGAGAGAGAGAGAGAGAGAGAGAGAGAGAGAGAGAGAGAGAGAGAGAGAGAGAGAAACCACCATTGCAGTATAGCCTATTCTGTTTCACTTCCTAAATTCCTGTCATCTACTGACAGGCTAAAAATACTTAAGCTGCTCATGTCCATTATTCAAAGCTGGCATATCAGCCCACTGTTTAGTCCGGCTATTCCATTTACTGATCCATTTCACTGTCTCTTACTCCTGCACAGACAAACACAAACCCCAGCATGGGGGAAACATGTGCTATGTATATTCAGGTGTGTAAATTGATCAATAATTCAATTAGTCAGTGCCCAATAAGGCAGATAAAGGGAAATGGGTGGAGAAGCCAAAATAACATGATACAAATCAATAGTATAGTGTCAGACAACATAAAGCATGCACTAATCAAATCAATAAAATAAAACTATAAAAATAATAACATAAAAGTGTAAAATAAATGTGAACATGGCATTCTTGACCCTGTTACATGTGCAATCCTGTGCCCACATATTAATACTCATTTTATCTGCACGTGAAGTGATTGTGCAATCCCCGATTTCCATTACGTGAGAGCAGATGTTAAAACATCATGCTAATTTGAACTCGACTCCCACCAAGATAAGCACCAACTCAGATATAGCTTTGTAGTAAACTAATGTGATCCATCTGCATCTCCATCCATTTGCATTTCCTTCCATCTGATGATGTAGATATCCTTCTGCCTCGTGTTGATGGCTGAAGTGTAATGCTGGCTCCAGGGATCAGCTTATTTTGCCTCCCCAGCGCATCAGCTTGACAACCATCTGGATTGACCTAGGATGGGTACATCTCTGGGGTCTTCAAGTCGGCACCTTCCATCCTCTGTGTTTTGTTGACTAGCCCACGACACCTCAAGAGGGCTCAACAGTGATTTTAGTATCCAAGCATCACCCACTCCTTCCCCCACTCAACTCAACCCAGCTTACTTACCCGTACATCAGCGTTGCTTTCTTTCTATTGTGCTTGAGATCCCCAACTAGAATCTTCTCATTTCAAACATAGCCAGTTGCTGCTCCTCTCTGCTGCTTCAGATAAGTTTCTCACAACTTTTGGCCATTGAATCGGACGTCTCTGAGAAACCGGGTTGTAGAGTGTGCTACAAATCCTCAGCAACCCACCTCCAGTGGGTAAACCTGGGCTCTCCACCCTCACTGTTCTGTGGTATGCTAGTTGAGCGTCTGGAAGTTTCTTCCTCTCATATGCCTCATCTACAGCATCCTCCCATATACATTTTTACAACACTTGTGCTACATAGCCCAATTTATAACCATGCACCAATATATATAAACAACAATAACACACCACGTACATAACACAAAAATTCACACAGGGGCGGGACACAGCACCACACTTACATACAGAGTAAACAATATACTGTTTAAGATCACTGAGGTGTAACACCATGTAAGTGTAATGTGTGGTGTGCAGTTATAAATTTATTGGCTGAGGGGAATATAATTGTAATGGATGTTATTTTAGCCTACGTGCTAGGACAGCAAGCCACAAAAATAAGTTATAATCATCACCCGACTGCTTGCACCCACTCAACCTGCCCAGATTTGCTTCTAGTTCTCCGTTGAGTGAGGCTGCACTGTTACACGCATGTTCAGAGTAACCTTTCCCCTAGTTCCTTTGCTAGGTTCATTTGATTTGTGCCACTTACTAAACAAGGAGCATGCCTAAAGATATCCAAGCATTGCTCAACAGCATCACAGAAAGGTCATGTTACACTTCAAGTTTTCAACAACAACTTAGACATCTTATATAAATTAAGAACCTCTCTTTTAGGGCGATTGTGGTATCCTCAGGTGGTCTATTTACATTGCTAGCATACACTGAATGCCATTATTGAAGTCCATTATCCATAGAGGAAGAGCATGAGCAATATACAGCACTGGAATATGTGTGTATTATTCCCTGTTTAAATTATAACCAAAAAAAGGTCCTTGTGTGGATTACACACTTTAGCAGGCAGGACTCTGACGATCAATTGGGAACACCTGCCATAGCAACTGGCTCTGCGATCTTATCTCCCCTGCATCCAAACACTATAACAATGCCACAGCATATGCATACAGGGGTACTGTATGTATGTGTGTGTCCTGTGTACTGAGTTACATTTCAGCCCAACCCTCACAGCCTCAGTGCTTATAATCAAAACACTGAAGCATACGAACTTATTTGACTTTTAAGAGATCCGATCAGATTTGTCTTTCATTGCTGTACCCAATCCGGTAGTGAGGTGGGGAACAACGATTAATCATGTGTTGTAAGACAAGGCTTACCAGAGAAGTCTGATTAGTTAGATGTAACAATATAATGAGTCATTCCAAACTATCTTATCTAAATTAATAGTATTAAAAAAAGAAGAAAAATGAGGTACCTATGGTTTGGTTTATGTTCTTGGGTTAGTTAATCAATAATCTCAAGGTCAACCTGTAGACCTTAACCAGAACATGTGATTGCTTCAGGGGGCCTGATTACTATAAGGGCAGGACTATCTGAAACTGTAATAAACTTCTTTTTTTTTTTAACTTAGATTTCTTTATATAGTTTCTTCAATCAGATTATAACATTATATTGTATATGAACATATAGGAGGGTAAGTAGCTGGAGTCTCTGGTTGGCTCTCGTTGTGTAGAGTTATTATGCAGAGATAATGAGTTCCTAATAACAATGAGATGTGCATGCACTCAGCTTAGCTAAAGTTTCCATATCCAACAACTGAGCTCCATCAGTAATAATTTGTTGAAATCTGGATAGCATGTGATCATAGAGATAAAAAAAAGAAAAAAGAAAAGATTTAGACCCCTATGATGTGTCATGACAATATTTCTTCTGGCTATTGTAGAAAACATTCTCCAGCCCTCTGCCACCTAGCCCCTCCCCTGGAAGAATTGACTTTATAATGCAGCTTAGTTACTGTGTAATGGTTTTCAATTGATGAGTATATATTTAAAATGAGTTATATTAAATTCTACAGACTTTTAATGTAAAGATGCCAATATGTTTGTCAGGAACAACTATTGGAAATAGCTTAAGCAGTTTTGTTGTTTTGTTTTTACACACATTGCTTGTTAAACTTCCAGACCTTGGTCTTAGTCATGTAAATTAGTGGCTAATGTTCAGTAAATGCTTGTATTTATCATGTTTTCTTGAAGTATATTAAGCATGGAGTGCCAGTACTTTTGTCTGGACTGTGGTGCTTATAGTTCTACCACATGACTGGAATATTCTACTAATATTGCACGTGCAACAAATTGGAAGTGCTGACTGACTGTAGAGTGACAGCAGCAACATGGACCTAGAAAGCACAACACTGAGGATGCACAGAGAGGATGAGTGGGTTTCAGCAATGTCTCTGATTAAACAGCAGCACTTCCATGAATACAAAACAAATCATTTATTGGATGCAAAGGTCCGTGCTTATCTCTCATTTCCCAAGGTCCGTTTGTAATCAGACTGCCACCTTTTGCAATTTCACTTTACTGGTAAGGGCAAGGCCAGGTATATTATTAGACAAATTCTGCGAAAGGATCGTCAGTGTAGCAATAACAGAAAATGTATCACTGAATATTTGTTTTTACCATATAAATATTAGTGTAACACCTTAGCAGCTGCCTGTTTAATACATTATTACAACAAACTGCTACACGGCGGCCCTGGCACGCTGCGCCAGACATACCCATGCGTCGATCCAGCTGCCTCAGCGCGGCGACCTTTCCCCTACTTTTCATGCTTTTGGTTCAGCAGGTTCACTCTGACACCGCTAACTCCCCCGATACGCCTTCTACGGCCACGCACCCTATTTCCTCCAATCACCCTGCGACCATGCTCTGATCACGCGCTATTTATTCACCCATTGGTGGAAAGCTTTTGCACCGTTGCTTCTGATTGGTCGCGTGTTGCCACCCGCCAGGACTCTCTGTATTTTGTTTTCCTTTTTTGTGTGTAGAACACAGCTGAGGTTCAGCGGGTTTAGTGCAGATGCTGTGAAATTATCGAGCGGTCGTTTTGGTTTTAATTTAGCGGCTATATACCGTATTTTTACTTTAAAAAGTGCTAAGTTATACCTGTTGTCAGAGTTCGGACATGGGAGACTCGAGTGGTGTAAGTACAGTGATAGTGCATGCACATTTGAGTGTAAGCAAAAATTGTTATTTATTTATTTATTTTTATTTCAGCATTTTATTAGCAGACTTGTTGTGCTGTATCAGCTCTAGAGCGGATGCATTTAAAGTTGTAATGGTAAAGTTAAAATGATGTCAATGTAACTGTTACTACAGTGCTTCACAACTGCCGGTTATGTAATTGTAACGGGTCTAGTTTTGTATAGGTTATATTGCCATTTATAACTTTTCATTAGCAAAAAAAACACAAAAAAACAAAACAAACAAACAAACAAAAACGCTTCTATATTAAAGATGGGCATTTCTATATATTACATAGAAGCTATTGTAACTACGCTGTTTTGTTCGGAATGCAATCTACTAAAACACATACCTGCGCTATTACGGTACTTGTTGTTTTATCGTTTTGAGTAAGATTTTGCAGAATGCGGCATAAAGGACACTATTTGTTAAAGTTGGTGCGTGTTTTTGTGCTATTTTTTTAAATCGTGGTTCTTGCATAGCTGTTTGGCCAGCGTCGTCATGATAAAGTCTATATTTTGAAATGGGAGGTTCCCCTGTGTTCGAGTTAAATTAGGGTGCGGTGTAGCGCAGATCACAACTTTGGGCACAAAGGACGCGCACACACTGAAGCACAGAACTTGAATAAAGTGAGCCAGTGCTATAAATCTTGTGTTAGTCACAGACCGTGGCTTCAGTTGCATACACATTTAACTTATCTGGACAGAAGAGTAGTTACTATGGTTTTACTGCTTGCTGAAGGTACCTCAGACAACAAAAACGAAACAAAAAACGTTTTAAACATATTCAACAATAATTACTTTGAGTACAGCACTGGTTTATGTCCCAGTTCCCTGCCCCCTCTCTAATATATATTTTTTGTTAATTTGTTATACAGTAATCATCATGTCAGTTCATAAAATATGACATTAACACATTTGGAGAAAGTGACTACTGGTATATAAAATAATTTATCATATAGATATGTTTTGTTCTGTTTTAAATATATAGTCGTGTCAATGTTATCACCTGAGACAAATGTCCTTAATTAGGATTCATTATGTTTACCATATTTTAAAAAACGTTCTCAGATGTGTTGCTAATTGTGCTAGGTGTGTGCTGTTCTTTTTGTAAGGGCTTACCTCTTTTGCATTCCGCTTTGTAAGGAGGGGGAGGGGGGTTTATCCACTGTTGAAGAATAACCTGCTTTGCCACCAAAGAAATAATGTCTGTATAACTGGAATGACAGTTTAACAAAAAGCATAGATGAAATTAGTGGTGGGATCATAAATACTGCTTAGAAGGGCAAAAATGTAAAGCTGCAGGCTAGATCCACTTTTCTCATGATAATATACATCTGTAGAGAATAATGAAACTATAAAACATATCAATGGTGTATCCACACACACACACACACACATATATGCGTGTGTGGTGTGTGTGATAGGTTCTAAATTAGGAATGCATTTTGCCAGTACATACATGGGGAAATGGGAAGAACAATTACTTAGAAAATCAGAAAGAGAACCTTTAGAATACATTCGGTTTGTAGATGATATTTTTGGGGTTTGGACACATGGAGAAGAATCTCTTTTCCAGTTTCATAAAATGGCAAATGAAATACACAGTAATATTAAGGTGGACCTTCGATGGACAAGAAAAGAAATATAATTTTTAGATACCGTAGTAAAACTTGAAGAAGGTTCAATTGAGACTGACCTCTTCTATAAACCTACTGACATGCACCAGTATTTACACATGTCCTCTGCACATCCAATACACACTAAAAGGGCAATCCCAAAGGGGCTAGGAATAAGAATACGAAGAATATGCTCTAAAGAAAGTGACTATGTAAAACAAAGACATGTATTAAAAACAAATCTTAAAAAAAAAGAGGATACAAAGAAAGAATTATAGAGTCAGAGTTAAGAAAAGTGGATAAACTAAACAGAGATGATCTACTAGATTATAAAAATAGATATTTAGTAAAATCATAACCATTTTACTCATAAGATGTTTAAGTCTTAGGCCCAGGTTGTCACTTGTTTCTTAAGGCCCCAGTTGTAGCATTCAAAAGAGAAGCTAATTTAGGTGATATTCTAGTTCACAGTAAACATAAAAGAATAATTGACAGAATAGGTTCTACAAATACTTGCACTAGTACATGTAAAGTTTGTAAATACATGGACAAAAGTAAAAATATAATTAAACATAAGAACACCACATATCCACTAAAAACTAATACCTACTGTAAAAATAGCAATGTTGTTTATGGAATAGCCTGTGAAAAATGTGATGAAATAAAATATGTTGGAGAGACTGGAACAACTTTATATAAAATAATTCAGAACCACCTTTCATTAATTAGAAATAAAAAAATGAATGAACCAATAGTACAGCACTTCACCAGTCAAGGACATGACATAAATGATGTAAAGTTTGTAGTATTAGAACAGCTAAAATTAGACAATGCGACATATAGAAGAATAAAAGAAAGTAAATGGATAAATAGACTGAACACAATTATGCCAGCGGGACTCAACAGAAAAGAATGAACTAATTAATTCCAATAAATATATAAAAGTTAAAAATAATTAAATAAACAAAATTAATTCAAAAGTTGTGCATGCTGATGCGCTGGGGAGACCATATCAAGGCTGATCCTCAGAGCCAGCATTGCATGATAATATAAATATAAGTTTATATAAAATAATGTTAATTAGAATTAATATAGATTTAAAGATATAAGTAAAAATGATGTCACATATAGAACACCATTACATCATGTAAGAATAAATCATGGATTTGAATATAAACAATAACAAGTAGTTGTCATGCCGTCAAACACCTATAAATACCTCCAATGTTTTGATTCAAACACAGGCTCCCTTGAGAAAGATATGTACAACATATCGAAACGTTGGGCAGCTGGCTCTTTGAGCTAATATATATATATATATATATATATATATATATATATATATATATATATATATATACACATATATATTACACACACACATATGTGTGTGTGTGTGTGTGTTTACTGGTATAGCATGGAATAGCTAATTGTATTGAGCAGAGTCGCGTCACTTTGCGCTGCAGTGAGATTGCTAGAGCTGTGCCCCGAACAATGTTTTCACTTTAGTTTTGTAGATTCCAAAACACACCCTTTTAATAATGTCATAGAGTACCCTCTCCTTACTATTTTTGGGTACGTGGCAATTTGCCAAGCCTCACAAACATTCATTTGCATCATGTTATCTCTGAGATTCTCCCACCCCCACCAGGTAACCAAGCAGAACAAAACCAAGGACCCCCCTCATAAATGGTCATGTTTGCCCTTTCTTTAGTCAATCTGCAGTTTATTGAGGCAAACCCTACATTCCAAAATACCCCGCTATAACTCTGTGCTCAATACCTCTCCATTGAAAGTACCATAAGTTCCAAATATTTTAACAATATGAGTATGGACTATTAGATTTCCTTACAGTCCTGAACTCAATAAACCCCAAATACCACTCCCAGCTTTTTTGTTCAATTTGTAACACAAAATAGCATATTATAATCGGTTCTAACACAAAAACTATTACAAGATTCCTTACGCTACAGTACATTAAGTGTTTGAGTTTTGCACTAAAAACGTAAGGTAGCAATAGTGCTTTGATACATGAGTCCCCTCAAAAATAAAGCAACTTAACAACCACAAAACGGCTTGAATCGGCAGTTGACTGGCCTCTGGATTGTGTGCTCACTGTTAGAGATAAGAACTGTGAAATAAAAAGAAAATGCATGCAACAGCTGAAAAAACACCACCTTAGCAACATCACACGTTTTGTCAACACCAGAAAATATATAACAATTTTAAAAAGAGATTTGAGGTTGATCTCTTGAGTTACACATTCTTTTCTTTTGTTAAGGTTGACATAATGGATATCTGTGAATCTATCATGGAAAGAAAACGGCGTGACAGCGAGCAGTCCTCCTGCAGCACGCTGGAACAGAACGATTTTGAGGCTGTGGAGGCTCTTCTGTGTATGAGCTCCGGGGGTCAGAGGGCGCAAAAGCAGGACCTGTTCAGAGCGAGGCCGCTCACTCCGGCCTCCGATTCTTGTGACTCACTAATTCAGACCCCCGTAGAACTACATAAGGACTTTGTTTTGTGTTCATCAATGGTAAGTAGCAGTGAGATGTTGAAACTACAGTACTGTGCAATCTTCTAAAATCACAAATCTGCATTGTAACACTTTCAAAAGTTTGACCTCCACATTGTAACTCTAATACAGGTCTGAAGTCGTGTTGCTGTGTGATCAGTGTGATCTAACAGGGACCTGCTTGCTCAAATACATTTAAATCG